>NC_037671.1:146314485-146512042 GCF_003255815.1 Theropithecus gelada | reverse complement strand
AAAAAAAACAAAAAAAAAAAAAAAAAAAAAAAAAAAAAAATGGCTTGTATCAAAATGACAAACAATAACTGATGCTAGTGAAGATGCAGAGAAAGGTGGACCTCCATACACTGTTGGTGGGAATGTAAGTTAGTACAGCCACTATGAAGAAGAGTATGTAGGTTCCTCAAAAAGCTAAAAATAGAACATGCATTTGGTCCAGCAATTTCACTACTGGATGTATATCCAAAAGAAAGGAAGTCAATATGTCAAAAAATATCTGCACTCTCATGTCTATTGTAGCACTATTCACAACAGCCAAAATGTAAATCAACCTAAGTATCTACCAATGAATAGATGGATAAAGAAAGTGTGGCATATATACACAATGGAATATTATTTAGCCATAAAAAAGAATGAAATCCTGTCATTTGCAGCAAAAAGGATGAAACAGGAGGTCATTTTCTTACATAAATAATCCAAGGACAGACAGATAAGCATTGCATGTTCTCACCCATATATGGGAGCTAAAAAAAAGTGGATCTCATGAAGATTGGTGGGTGGAGGTATATAGGAGAGAAAAAGAATATAAATGTGTGTATTTCCACTGAACTGTACACTTAAAAATAGTAAAGATGGCAAAGTTTATATGTATATTTTACTTCAATAAAAATATTTTTAAAATACATCTTGAAATAAACCCACCATACATAATTTTCTCACATATTTACAAAGTGGGGCAATATTTTTAACAGAAATACCTAATAAAATTTCTTAATATATGTGTTGCTGATTTGCCTTTCTAAACTATAAATTGCTTGAGAAAAAGGACCTGCATAATCTGTCATGAAAAAATACCTCTTGAGAGCTTAAGTTAGTTAATATATGTCAGGAAATTCATATAGGCAAATACTGAAATATTTTAAAAGGTTTCTCTGGCTGAAGAGTTTTGTTTTTATTTCAACTGCAAACTATTGGCAAATGCAGTTATTTTTACCTAAGATTGGGTATATGATTATTCAGTGTTAGACACATGAAAATGTTTTTAATGATGCAAGCAACATTTAACAGTGTCTTAAAAATGACTGCAGATTTGGGCTTTGATGGCTCCTTGTTTTATTGTTTTATTGTTTTTCTAAGCTAGATTTCTTACCATGAAACATGTGCATTGAACCCAAGTGTCATGAATGGGCATGCCATCTTAGGAAACAAATACATTTCATAAGCTGAACATTTTAAATGTTTTCTTAATTTCATCATATAGTGCTTTGAGATTAAGTATAAGAAGCAAGTCATAAAAGTAGTGCCAAATGTAATTCTTTGGTGGTGAGCCATCTTCTCATTGATTTCATCAATCATTCTTCTTTGTTGTGTTTTGAGGTTAGTTTCTTATCCTTGCAAATTCAAACCCACTTATTGCCCTGATAATAAATTGTATTAATGATGACACCACCTCCAATTTGCCATGTAACTTTGGGCAAAAGACTCAATCTCTTTCCATGTCATTGTTTGCCACCCATATAAGTGCAATTTTAATATTTTAATTAAATCTGAAACTGTTGATCTAGTCACAGTATTTTAGTCAATAAACAACATAGAAAGAGGCCAGCAGATAATTTTCTTTAAATTATAGTCATTTATCTTGCAAAAAATGTACTGTTACTCACCAAAAGGAAATATTTACAACTGGATCAACTATTTTCATTATTAACCCAAAGGTATAAAAAGTATTTACCCATAGGTAATTTAAAGTGCTAAGATTTTGATCACAAACTCTGCTCTCTGGTGTTAAGAAAGTAAATAGGAAGGAGTGACATCAGCAAGATGGCCAACTGGATTTACCTGGTGCTTGTCCCTCCAAAAAAAGGCATTAAAACAATAAATAAACAACTATATTCCAAGTGGACTGACTGAAGAAGTAAGCTGTCTTTGTGTGTGTGTGGCACATTACACTTAAACTGTCAAAACAGAATTTTTAAGTTATCAAGAGAAAAACTTCAATTTACATATAAAGAAATTCTGATAGACCAAATAGATCTAGCAATCTTTTACAGAACACTCTATTTAACAGTTACAGAATCACATTCTTCTCAACTGCACCTGAGACATTCTCCAGAATAGATCATGTTAGGATTCAAAACAAGTCTTAACAAATCTAAGAAGAGAGAGAGCATATAAAGTATATATTCTAACAATATTGGTATAAAATTAGAAATCAAAAACAAACCAAATATTTACAAATACATGGAAATTAAACAACATGCTCCCAAATAACCATTGGGTCAATGAAGAAATTAAAAGGTAAATTTCTTGAGTCAAATGAGAATAAAAACCTCATATCAAAACCTATGGGACACAACAAACAACAGTTGTGAGAGGGAAGTGAATAGCAATATCCTCCTACATCAGAAAAGAAGAAAGATTTCTAATAAATAATCTGACAAGGAAAGTGAAAAACAACAAGAATATAAACCCAAGATTGATATAGGGAATAAAATAAAATAATAAGGCCCAGAGAAGAAATAAATAAAATAGACGGTGCAAAAATAATTCAAAAGATCAATGAGTGAAAAGTTGCTTTCTTGGAAAGAAAAACAAATCTAACACACCATTATCTATAAAAAATTTAAAAAATGAAAAAAGACTCAAATAAAATCACAAATGAAAAAGGAGACATACAACTGACACAACAGAAATACAAAAAATAGGACTATTATAGACAACTATATATCAACAGATTTGATAAGCTAGAAAGAATTAAATTATAAAGAAATAGAAAATCTGAACAAATTACGAGTGAGGAAGCTGAATTAGTAATAATAATCTTCCATCAGAGAAAAGACTAGGACTTGATGGCTTTACAGATGAATTTTAAGAACTATTGCCAGTTTTTCTCAATCTGTTCCAGAAAATTAAAGAGGCAGGAACACTTCCAAACTCACTTTATAAAGACAGCATTACTCGAACACAAAAACCAGCTCAGGATACACACAAAAAACAAAATTGCATACCAGTACCCCTGGTGAACATAGATGCAAAAATTCACAACAAAATACTAGCAAACCAAATTCAACAGCACATTACTAAGATTATTCACACTTCTCAAAAGAAGACATTTATGCAGCCAACAGGCACATGAAAAAATACTCATCATCACTGGCCATCAGAGAAATGCAAATCGAAACCACGATGAGATACCATCTCACACCAGTTAGAATGGTGATCATTAAAAAGTCAGGAAACAACAGGTGCTGGAGAGGATGTGGAGAAATAGGAACACCTTTATACTGTTGATGGGACTGTAAATTAGTACAATCACTGTGGAAGACAGTGTGGCAATTACTCAAGGATCTAGCACTAGAAATATCATTTGACCCAGCCATCCCATTACTGGGTATATACCCAAAGGATTATAAATCATGCTGCTATAAAGACACATGCACATGTATGTTTATTGAGGCACTATTCACAATAGCAAAGACTTGGAACCAACCCAAATGTCCATCAATGCTAGACTGGATTAAGAAAATGTGGCACATATACACCATGGAATACTATGCAGCCATAAAAAAGGATGAGTTCATGTCCTTCGTAGGGACATGGATGAAGCTGGAAATCATCATTCTGAGCAAACTATTGCAAGGACAGAAAACCAAACTCCTCATGTTCTCACTCATAGGAATTGAACAATGAGAACACTTGGACACAGGATGGGGAACATTACACACCAGGGCCTGTCGTGGGGACGGGGGAGAGGGGAGGGATAGCATCAGGAGATACACCTAATGTAAATGATGAGTTAATGGGTGCAGCACACCAACATGGCACATGTATACGTATGTAACAAACCTGCATGTTGTGCACACGTACCCTAGAACTTAAAGTATAACAATAAAAAGAAAGATTATTCATGATGACTAAGTGTGATTAATCCAAGGCATGTAAGGATGGTTCAACATAATGCAAATCAATAAATGTGACATAACTCATTAACAGAAAGAAAGCTTAAAACCATATTTTTATTTCCATAGATGGATAAAAAGCATTTAGTAAAATTCAAAAAGTCTTCATGATAAAAACTCCCCACAAATTAAATATAGAAGGTATGTACCTCAACACTATAAAGGCTACATATGACAAATTCACAGGTAACATATGAGTAGGCAAAGACTAAAAAGTTCTTCCTCTAAAATCAGAGACAAAACAAGGGTGCTCCCTTGCACCACTTCTGTTCAACATAGTACTAGAAGTCCTAGCGAGAGCAATTAAGCAAGAGAAAAAATAAAAGGCATCCAAATAGAAAAGGAGAAAGTTAAGATGGTGTTGTTTGCAGAAGACATGATCCTATATACAGAAAACCTTAAAGACTATACCAAATAACTATTACAACTAATAAACAGATTCAATAAAGTTCCAGGATATATAACCAACATAGAAAATTACAAATATTTATATATGCTAATAGTAAACTATCTGAAAAAGAAATTAAAATTCTATAATATCTACAAAAAAGATATCTAGGAATAAACTTAACCAGGAGATAAAAGATCTGCACCCTGAAAATTACAAAACACTGATGAAAGAAATTGAAGATGACACACACATAAATGGAAAGATACACTGTGTTTATGAATTGAAAAAATTAATATTGTTAAAATGTCTATGTTACCCAAAGTGATCTATAGATTGAATGTATCCCTATCAAAATACCTATGACATTCTTCACAGAAAGAAAAAACTTCTAAAATCCATATGGAAATCCAAAAGGCCTCCAATAGCCAAAGGAATCTTGAGCAAAGGGAACAAATCTGGAGGCATCTCACTATCTTATTTCAAAATATTTTACAAAGCTATAATAACCAAAACAGCATGGTAGTTGCATAAAAATAGACACATAGGCCAATGGAACAGAATAGAAAACTTAGAAATAAATTCATGCATCGACAGCCAACTGATTTTTTACAAAGGTACAAAAACACAAATTGGACAAATGATAGTTGTTTCAATAAATAGTGCTAGGAAAATTGGATATATACATGCAGAAAAATAAGACTAGACCTTTCCTCTCACAATATACAAAAATTAACTCGAAATCGATTAAAGACTTAAATGTAAAACCCAAAATTATTAAACTATTACAACATAACAAAGGGGAAACACTTCACAACATTGAGCTGTGAAAGAATTTTTTAAATAAGGCCTGAAAGTAACAGGCAACAAAAGCAAAATAGACAAGTGGGACTACATCAAGCTAAAAAGAGTTTGCACAGCAACAGAAACAATCAGCAGAGTAAGAAGACAACCTACAGTGTGGGAGAAAATATTTACAAGCTATGCATCTGACAAAGAATTAATATACAGAATATGCAAGGAACTCAAACATCTGAACATCAAGAAAACAATTAGATTGAAAATCGGCAAAAGACTCCAATAGACATTTCTCAAAACATGATATATAAATGGCTTAGAGGTATATGAAAAAATACTCAACATCATTAATCATCAAGGAAATGCAAACCAATATCACAATGATTTGTGCCCAGAAGCTTTCTTAAAGGTTCTTCAAAAAATGTTCACTTCTTCTAGCTTCAATTGCTCCAGAGGATTTCTCTAACATCTACCCCATTTTGGCAGAACCAAAATTAGACTTTTCATTTTGGACACAATGCTCGCTCTCCTCTATTTTCATAGACTTAAAAGTTTCAGAGTTTATCTTTCCTAAGACTGCCCAGTCTAGGACATGAATTTTGATTTCCTTTGTCCCATGCCTGCAGTTAAGGGCCAACCTTACAGTCTTTGGTATGTGGCTTCAATGATACTGAGATGGGCACCCACACATGTGCGCGCACACACACACACACTCACACTCACACTTCTCATTTAAACTCAGAAAACTCTACAATAACCACAACGACAAATGGTGGTAATGTTCTCTAATTTCCTCTCACCTCACCATCCCTTATTTCACTACTGGGGAAACCACGCAGTAAGTGGGTCCAAAGTGTTGATCCTATTTAAACCAAGTACATTTCTTTCTATGATCACAAGGTGAGAGACCAGAAGATGAAAATCAAAAAGATACTTGAAAGAGGATACTGAGTCAAGCCAGAAGAGGTTGTCATTGCCTAAAATGGATCATCAAGCAAAAGGGCAGACTGCAAAAACTAAGAGCTATAAAGGCAGACTAGTTAAGGAGTCATCTTACCTTTCTCTCTCTCTATTCTTATCCCTTCCTATCCAAACTCTGAACCTCAGCCTGAGTTAGCTATTTAAAATACAAATCTAAATAACTGGTTCTTATATTTAAAACTCTTTTAAAATGCCTTATTCTTGGTTCTGGAATAAAGTCCAAAATCATTAGAAAGACGTAACAAAACTCTAAATGGCTTGACCCATTAATTGGTCTTACCACCTTCATTCTCTTGTCTTCAAGTCCTAAGGAAAACTTCAGATGACATCACAACACGCTAAAATATCTTCAATGGTTCCCTATCACTTGTAGAATTTGAATTTCAACTTCTCAGCTCAAATTTATTCTGTTTTTTCCTTTTATATTCTTTACTTTGATGACTCACATTCCCCTGCCTCCTTGTTCTTTTTTCCTTCTATAGTCTCACTTATCCCAGCCTCTCTATGTCTAATTCCTTTCCAGTAGAACTTGAATCCCATCTCCTCCATGTCTCTTTTCTTAATTCCTCTTATCAAGAAATAATCTCTTCACCATCTGCATTATTATAATATTTTACCATGGCACGTTACCCCTTGCTTCTTTGAGTTGTAGATAGGAATGTCCCTGTCTCATTTCATCTTCTTTCCTGAGCACTCCTTTAGATGCAAACCAGGAGCTGCATCTGGTTTATCACTTGTTTCAAAGCACCTAGCACAGTTTCAGGATTCTTAGCTGGCACTTGCTCAACAAATATTTATGCAATAAATGACTGTATACAACCATCAGAAATAAGTCACTTCAAGAATCTACAAACCCAAACTACTACTGACTTCTTTTGTCTACTGTTGGCTAAGTGGAAAGTGCCAAACAGTCCTAGAATAAACGAATTACATTTTTAAAGATGAAGAAGCACAAAGCAAAGAAAACAAGAGGGAGATGATCACACCATGGCCTGATTGTTTTGCCCAGGAGGCTTCAAGGTCTTTAAACAGTTTAACCATGGGAGGTAAAGGATGGAATGTGTTCCTAATTAATGCTTTAAACTCATTATGCTTACAAGCCAGAAACTATAATAACTGCATAAGAATTTGAAAATTATTTCTACCAAGATCATGGCAGGTTTTTTGGGTTTTGGTTTGTTTTTGATAAATCTCAATCACTGAGCTTCAAAGAAGCCTGTGCCACTAGCTAAACTGATATCATAAACCAAATGGGGCAGGACTTGAAGATGGCAGTTTGATTTAGATATAGTTAGATGCACTATATCACCACACTAAAAATCTCTTCTTTTCCCTATCTTAATATTTCATAAAAATGTTACACAGTGCCATCAGGATATTTTCAGTGATTAGATTCTAAATACATTTATAGGGGACAGATTGCTTAAGTCAAAGTTAACTATGAAAGTTCATTAAATTTTTACGAATTAGAATAAACAGGGTTTGAATATAATATAATTCTATTTCTCAAGGAGTTCAGCGGATTATTTTTCCTTGGAGCAGGGGTAGATTATTGGTTTTTATTGGTTGGGCATCAGAGGAAGTAATTTGCTTATGACTAAAGGGCTTTGCTTTGTGAAAACCGTTTTCTTTTTTCCCCCTTAATTCATAAAGTTGAATTTATATGGTTAAATATTCATTAAATGAAATACGACTATGCTATATTTAATTCACTTGATCCTAATTCACATGTTGTTAGTAATTTCAGTACTCTTCCACATAATGATACTAAACAAGTATTTGTTGAGTGGATATTGTATGAAGACACTAGTTTGAACTCTACAGGGAACATAAAGATAATCAGTGTATTATCCCTGAGCTAAGGTTTTTACAACTTTTAGGAGAGCTGTGGCAGCTATGTTTCAAGGTGGTCCTCATTGAGTCTACCTGCTGATATTCCCAACTGTGTATAGTCCCTTTCTATACTGAACCAGGGCTGGCCAACAGAACATTGTAGAAATTATGGTATGTGACATTCTAGGCTAATTCAAAAAGTCATCTTAGCGTCTGCATTGGTCTGTTAGATCACTCACTCTAGGGGAAGCCAGCTGCCTATCAAGAACCATGAATATCTGAGATTTTATCTTACTTGCAAACACACAAGTTACCTTGCCACAGTTTTGTGGATGGTAATAGAAGAAACGAGATCCCTGAGTCAAAGTCAAAGGACAGCTGATGACTCAAAACAATGAAAGTAACCAAAAGTTTAAGCATGTTCAGTTCCTTCAGCCCCAGTTTCCACAGACCAGTGCAAAGTGGAACAAGGGATGCTTATACATGCACTGGGTTGTGTTAAAGAAGATACACATCCAAATTTAGGAAACTCAATTTTTTACAATGGGCTGTAAACTTGTCTAACCTTTAGCTTAAGGACATAGTATCTTTATTAAGTGGGAGACAAATGAAAAATCCATTCCCTTTGCTCTAGAGGGGGACTATCTTCATTAATCAAGGCAGTTTGCTATGCAAACATCTTCGAAAAGAGAATTCAGAACAAGGGAAATTTTAAGATCCCCTGCTCACAAGATGTGAGAGATGTATGGAGAGTCATGTCCTAACACTATAAAGCCATGAGATGCTAAAGCACCCCTGGAGAAAGATCTATGTGGTAATGAACTGAGGACTGCTTCCAGCAACCAGCACCAGCCACCAGCCAGGTGACCACGTCACCTTGAAAGTGAATACTCCGGCCCCAGTAACCTTCAGATGACTGCTTTCTTAGCTGAAATCTAACTGCAATCTTTTGAAGGACCTCTAGCTGGAGACAGCCAAGAAGCTATTCTCAAACTTCTAATCCACAGAGAGTATGAGGGATGATAATATTGTTGTTTTGTACCACTAAGTTATGGGGTGATTTGTTACACAATAATAGATAGCCCATACAAATTTTTGTACTTAGAAGTGGGGTGCTATTGCAGCCAAAGTTTCAGAACGTATTAGTGGCTCTGGGGATGATGTAGTAGAAAGAAGCTTGGGAGGCCTATGGAGAGTGTTCATTAAAGCACTGGAAGCCTTGAAGTGATTTTTAGGAAAACTCTCAAAGTCTCATCAGGGTCTTTGAGGAGGCTGCTGGGAGGTCTTTAAAAGCAGTGAAGGAATGTTATTGGATCCTGGAAGAAAGGAATCTTTGTTACATAGTGGCAGAAACTTAGCAACACTGTTGCCTGCACTAACATGGAAAGTGGAAAATGTAATGAATGGGATGATCCAGCTAGAGATTTTCAAGTTGAGTGTTGAATATTCCATCTGGCTTCTTTGTGCTACTTGCAGTAAAATGAGATAGATAGCCCTCTTGAGGATGCTTGAACACAATGTTTTATAGGCAACATACATCCAGTACATAATTTGCAATTCAAGCATATTGCATTTTTGGAAGGTAAATCACATTTTTTAATATAAAATTGAGTTATCTATTTAAACATTATGAACAAACACCATCTTTTAAGAAAAAATAAGCTAGTAATAGAGAAAGGGAAAGTAAGAACCTTTGTTTCAGCTGGCTTTTATTAAGTGGTTTTGAAGGTAAACGTCAAAGAATAAAATGATTGGAAATAATATTTTCAGTGTTAGCTTCCTGGAGGGTCAAATTACCCTCTCCTATAGAGCTAAAGGTCATCTACTATGAGCCAAAGTAAAATGAGGGAAGTCACCATGAAAATGGGTATTGAGGAGTCACTAGGATACAAGAGAAATATGAGATGTTAAAATAGAACCCTATTCTTAGAGAAACAGTGTTAAAACATATTTTCATGGGCAAGTACTTTCCTACCTTAAATAATTATTCTGTCTAAACACTTGGTCCAAAGATTCAATAAGCTTTTAAGTTGCCAACTTTAATTTGGCAGTGATACTAAGCTGGTCTGTGAAAGCTGAACACATTGAACAGATTCAAATGATGAATTATTTAGAGGCCCATGCAAAATAGTTTCTGAACCCTTTCTTAATCACCTCCTACTATAGTCAACAATTATTAACTTTTCAAAATCTGTTAAACATGCTTTCCTTTAAATTTTGTAATTTCCTTTCTAACAAATAAAATCCAAACAGTCACAGGGTGACTCCAGTTCAGATATAGCAATTATATTTGGAATATTTTATTTAATGAACACTTCTAAAATTTTTTCCAAAAAAAAAAAAATTACAACAGACATTCTCTTCTTTCTTTTGCTTTTTTAAGACTATCTGTCTTTGGAAAAATAATGTCAGCTTCTAGCAGAAACTCATCAGAATGGTAAAACACTTGGGAAAAGGCTTTATTTCTTTCTTAGAAACTGAGTTTCTCACTCCACTCAAAAGAGAGCAGAATATTCTTTTCACTGTACATTTATCGAAAGTGAGCAGTCATGTGTTCCTGGACACATCAGAAGCACTGCCTTTATTTCCTAAGAAAATGTGGTTTGAAATTCAGTCTGGTATTCTCAACCCAAATACAGGTACTTCCCTCTTTGAATTCTAGATGCCAGAGACATTAATATGGAATGAAGACAAGCGTATCCCCAGACTCTGCCTGAAATGTGGTATAATAGAATGTGCACAGGGTTTGGAGGGTTAAGAAAACTGAATGTTGACCAAATTTTGCCCACAACTTGCTGTGCAGTCACTTGATACCTTTAAGCCTAAGCTTCCTCATCCGTGAAGTAATTTCCAGGCATACCTTGGAGATATTGTGGGTTCATTCCAGAAGACTGCATAAAAGCAAATACAGCAATAAGTCAAGTTACACAAATATCTTGTTTTCCCAGGGCATATAAAACTTATGTTGATACTATACTGTAGTCTATTAAGTATGCAATAGCATTATGTCTAAAAGTAATATACCTACCTTAATTAAAAAATACTTTTTGCTAAAAATTCCTAACAATCATCTGAGCCTTCAGTGAATTGTAATCTTTTTGCTGGTGGAGGATCTTGCCTTGATGTTGATAACTGCAGATTGATCAGAGTAGTGGTTACTAAAGGCTGGTGTAGCGGTGGCAATTTCTTAAAACAAGACATGATGAATTTGCCACATTTATTGACTCTTCCTTTCTTGAAAGGTTTTTCTGTAGGATGCTGCGTGACAGAATTTTACCGATAGCAGAACTTCTTTCAAAATTGGAGTCAATCCTTTCAAACCCTACCATTGCTTCATCAACTAATTTTAAACAATATTCCAAATCCTTGGTCATCATTTCAACAATGTTCACAGCATATTTATCAGGGTAGGTTCCATATCAGGAAATAATTTTCTTTAACTATCCATAAGAAACAACTACTTATTCATTAAAATGTTTTTATGAGATTGCAGCGTTACATATTCAGGCTTCACTTCTAATTCCACTTCTCTTGCTATTTCCACTACATTCGCAGTTACTTCCTCCACTGAAGACTGGAGCTCTTCAAAGTCATCCATGAAGGTTGGAATCAACTTCTTCCCAACTTGTTAATGTTGATATTATAACCTCCTCCAATGAATCATGTATTTTCTTAATGGTATCTAGAATGGTGAATCCTTTCCAGAAGGTTTTAAATTTACTTTGCCCAGATCCATCAGATTAATTACTATCTATGCAGCTCTGGCCTTTAAAAATGCATTTCTTAAATAATAAGCCTTGAAAGTCAAAATTACTCCTTGATCCATGGGTTGCAGAATTAATGTGTGTTAGCAGGCTTGAAAGCAACATTAATCATGTACATCTGCATCAGAGCTGTTGGGTGACCAGGTACACTGTCAACAAGCAGTAATATTTTTAAAGAAATCTTTTTTTCTGCTATTTCTTTCCTTAAACTTCAAGAATCAACCTCTCCTAGCTTCAGAGATTTTCCTGAAGCTTTCTCACCTACATCAGCCTTTATAGAAATTGAAAAGAGTTAGGACCTTGGTCTGGATTAGGCTTTGGTTTAGGAAAATGTTGTGGCTACTTTGGTCTTCTATCCAGACCACTCAAATTTTGTCAGTATCAGCAGTAAGGCTGTTTTGCTTTATCATTGTTGTATTCACTGAAGTAGCACTTTAAATTTCCTTCAATAAATTTTTCCTTGCATTGACAACTCGATTAACTGGCACAAGAGGCCTAGCTTTTAGCCTATCTTAACTTTCAAACATACCCTACTCACTAAGCTTAATCATTTATATTATAAGCTTAATCACACATACAGGATATGTGCAACTTTTCCTTTCTCTTGAATACTTAGATGCCATTGTAGGCTTATTAATTGGCCTAATTTCAATATTTTTGTGTCTCATGGAATAAGGAGGCCTGTGGAGAGAGAGAGAGAGAGAGAGAGATCGGGAACAGCTGGCTGGTGGAGCGGTCAGAACACATACACCATTTATCGATTATGCTTGTTATCTTCCATGGGCACAGTTCCTGATGCCCCAAAACAATTCCAATAGTAATAACAAAGATACATCACAGATATAAAAGTAATGAAAAAGTTGGAAATATTGTGAAAATTACCAAAATATAACAGAGACATGAAGTGAGTACACGCTGTTGGAAAAATGGTGCTGATAAACTTGGTTCACACAGGGTTGTCACAATATTAATTTGTAAAAAAAAAAAAAAAGCAATTAACTGTGAAATGCAATAAAACAAGGTATGCCAATGGCTGTATTGTGAAGTAAGTTTCCTTCCAACTCAAGTAGTCTGTGATTCTGAAAGTCCCTACTTTTCAGATGACTATAACCTGATATAAAATAACGAAGTCCAGCTTTACTGAGCAGTATCATCTGTAGGCATTTTTTTCCTCATGATATATTTTTCCCTAAGGTTAATGCTCAATTATCATGAAAGCTACACCCTTTTTCAAATCAGTCACCATCATTTAATGACAATGTCTGAGACCTGTGAAAACTCTAAGATCTTGATATTGTTGGTCATGGTTATGTTATGTTACATATGTGATGAATTTTTTAACAACTTTGTCACTAAAATATAAGCTTATATAACTTTTTATAGAGGTAATCTTCATGAAAGGTGATTTCTGTCACTGGACATATGCTCTTTAACCAAATACCCTCTTTTGATTAATTGCTTCAATCACAAGTCATGACTGAGTTGTCATGACAGAGAGTATCTATTCCATATTCAGGAAAACATTGATTGGTATAAAGAATATGATTTGCATTTTGTATCATATGGTTTTCTTCTCCAAAGAAAGTGCAAAGAACAGGTGAGCCATGAGTTTGGCTTCCTGCTTTTTGCTAAACCCATACACATTCACTCAGTAGATGATGTCACAACACAGCTTTGTTCACAGTAAACTTTTACAATACACTAGAATAAAATGAGGTTTCAGTTTCCAACTTTGAAGTGCATACATCATATTATGGGGGGGTAAAATTACTGTATATGAATATGAAAGGATTTTGATATTGAAGAAGATTTTCTATTCTTAAAAAAACAAATTTATTTTCAAAATACCACACTAGCAATCTTTTCTAAAAGTAAGAACACTGTAGATACTTGTGTTGTTGGTTTTCTGGCTATTTAAATAAGTGTGTGTGTATGTGTGCGTGTCTGTATGTGTGTGTGTGTGTTTCTCCAAAAGAAAACAAAGTGAGCACATTTTCTGAAGTGGCATATTTGAACAGTTGTTCACTCATACTACTTTTAAGTCTTCTGTTTTTTATTTCTAACTTACAGAAGAATCATACTTTTAAAAACCCTCCCAAGTAAACAAAATTACTAAGAAATCTAAAATATCTGAACAGGAGCCAAACATGTAGGTAAATTCATCTTAAACCATTTGATTCACACGTGTTCCTTCCCTGACAAGATGAGACAAGCCAAACAGCATCCAGCAGCATTCCTCTGTTTTCCCTTTCGTTGTTTGCCAGTTAATTTCTATTCACTGGAAATGCCAATTTTCCACATGCTATTCAATGTGGTGTGCTTGTTTGAAAAGAAGCAAAGAAAAAGTGCTAAAGATGCTAAGGACTTAACTCATTCCTCCCTTCTTTCCTCTCCTCCTCCCTAACAAGTTCCCTTTCTTCCAGGCTTAGTGAGAAACAAAAGCAGACTCATTCAACCTCAAAACTTGAACACATGCCAGGTGAAATATTTTAGTGAGGCTTATCCTCAACTTGGTCATACTGTATAGGTGGGCCTAGTTAAGTGGTTTTTGTTGGCTACTCTGCTTATTATGACTTTGCAGTCACACCCTCTGTGTCAAAGTGCAGCTCAGCAAAGTATATATATTATATGCACACACATATATCATTTTAGGAACTGAGGAAACATTATTTCAGTAAAAATTTTATCTACAATGAACTAATTTGATCTTTACTATATATACTATATATACACAGCAGCTTTTATATATCCTTATTATTTTTTCCTAATTAAGTAAGCTGGAAAAAAAAAAAGTGCTGGTTCACTTGCTCTAGGACAGGATTGAAAGTCGGTTAGAAAGCAGGAGTACAAAATAAAACTTTCTGCTGGAATTATTTCACCTGTATCAACAAACAAGTTTCTCAGCCCCTGGAGGAACATGGCAAAGTCATGCAAATAGCAGGATCTAAACAATTCTTACAGAAGGTACATCTCCAGAGTCATTTATCCAGCAGAGGATTCCTTGCTCAGAATTGGCACCAATTAGGAGCAGTTATCAGTATACATTACATAAATACAACTTAGCATGTTTGCTAATAAAAAGAGCCTAAACTGTGGAATCCAAACTTTCTTGTAGATTGTGGGTGATTCTCAGCAAAGGAAATCCAAATAGTTTGGGATATAAACATGTTCCACACATTCCTTTTGTGTTATGTTAATGGAGATGACTAAGGATTGGTTATTACTATTATATACTTGGTAATATTTTAGGAGTAGAGATCAGCTTCAAGATCAGCTAGTTCAATCCTTTCATTTTACAGATGAAAAAATCTCAGGCCAGTAAGTGATTCATCAAATATCACATGGATAGTTAACAGCAAGAGGGGGATTTTAATGTGGTTTTCCCGACAGCCAATTCAACTCACCAAACTTGTGGTTCTACTTTTCCTATGGAGGAAATTTTCCTACCGATACAAGAGGTGTGATGATATACCACAGTCCCTACCTACCTTTAAAGAAATAATAGAGAAATAAGACAAATTTTATGAAAGCAAATGAAGATATAAATTTCCATGGAGTTCAAAGGATGGAGAGGAGAATTTTCCACATTTTCTCACTACTCTAAATTGTAATGATTCCTTTTTCACAACTATGGTAGAAGAGACACCTGAAAATGACCTCAGAAAAATCCATCAGCTTCATCAGGTGTTGGGAGAAAATCTGAGTGTTGGGAGAAGCTGAGGCAGGGCTTGCATGTCTGACATAATGTAAGAGTCTTGGAACCTATCTGGGGTCCAGGGTCTAAAACCCCTTGTGGCCTTTGGAACACCAAGCTCTGTGCTAAAGGGTGGAAGGCTACACTGACTCACCATAATCTAAGCCCAGGGCATAAAACCCCTCGTGGCTTGGATAGAATCCAGGGCTCATGGCCTCTGGAATATGTCTAGACTTGCTGGCTCCTTGCTCCTTGCTCTCCCAGGACTGATTGTATCTTGAGTTAAAAGAACCTGCTCTCTATTTTCTCAAGGAGCAGAGCATATGCTAAACTATCACAGCTGTAAATCATGTGCTTAATGCAACCCTCCCTTTCACCCCTACATTCTCACCACTTGTTTGTTTGTTTGATCACCAATAAATAGTCTAGGCTTCCAGAGCTCAGGGCCTTCACAGCCTCCATACTTAGCAATGGCCCCCTGGACCCACTTTCTCTCTCAAACTGTCTTTTCTCATTCCTTTGACTCCGCCGGACTTCGTCATTCCCACCACCTGGTATTGGGTCTGATCACCCCAACATAAGGTAGCTACCCAAATTAAGGGTGACAAACTCATGCCCTAGGAGGTAGGACTCCTCAGAGCATGAGGTTTACACATCGAAGAAAGAAAGGTAAAACTGATGCTACTATGAAACAGTACTCTATTTTAATGAAATGCCTATTTTGTTAAAAACTCGAAATGATAACAATGTAAAGCAATATCTCTACTTTCAAACAACCAATAATAACGGGAAAACATATTGTATAATGTAGCCCTTTGTTGATTCTGTACTCTATTATTATATTGGTCACTTTTGGATAAAATCTTATGACTTGTGCCCTTAAAATTTTTTTACATACTTGAATATATAAATTCCATTAGATTTTTGTTGATTAATGTTTCCAAATTATCACAGCATATTTAAATTAATAATTTAGAAAATTAAGTTCACATTTAATCAAGTTTTTGTTACCCCTGTAAATTTAGAATTATCAACAAATTTTATAAGCAAATTCTTAACTCTGTAATTCAAGTAATCAACAGAGATGGTGAATGAAAATCACGAAGATCATTAGTGAATCCCATATTATTTCATATTGATAGTTCATCTTTAGATAGGACATTTGATTTAATCATTTATACAAGCAAAAGGACTATGATTAAGAGTACTTTTTTCTAACTGATTTTAAGAGCATGTCTTATCAGCTATATATTGAATATTCATGGAAGTGTAGCCCTCCAAGCACTAGAAAGTATACAGAATGATTGAGAAGAAAACATTAATGCTACCATTAAGAAATTTTTTATCTAATGAAGAGATACAATTCATGTAATATCAATGTGAGTCATCTAATGAAGAGATATAATTAACGTAATATCACTGTGAGTCATAGGCGAAAGTTGACCAAAACACTGTTAGAAATGAGATAGTACCTGAGAGGAGACTAATCAGTCCTGTCCAGATGCAGAACATTAAGGAACAATCAAAGCCAGAAAGAAGCCAGCTTGAAAGGGAAGGGAAAGTCTATACTAATGCAAATGAAAAAGGAACTTTAATAAACATGAATATAAAGATTCACAAAATTAATTGGTTGCTAGAGGTACAGCCTAGATAATATTGTACATTATATAATACTCAACAGGGGGATTATCTTTTTGAGTTAAATATTCATTTTCATAAATTGTCAAGGCATTGTGATGAACTCAAACGCCTAAGAATAAACAACTTCTCACGAAGGGAGCTTAAATACTTCTATCACGTTTAAGATGAGAACAAGCAGATTACCCCAGAGACAATGAGAACATTGAGATGAAAACAAGCAGATTACCCCAGAGACAATGCAGCAGTCAAAGACAAAGTGTGGAATAGGCAGAGGCAACATTGTGCAAAACACATTAGAGGAATGCATAAGTACTACAAAAACTTTTTTTTTTTTTTTTTTTTTGAGACAGAGTCTTGCTCTGTAGCCCAGGCTGGAGTGCAGTGACCGGATCTCAGCTCACTGCAAGCTCCGCCTCCCAGGTTTACGCCATTCTCCTGCCTCAGCCTCCCCAGTAGCTGGGACTACAGGCGCCTGCCACCTCGCCCGGCTAATTTTTTGCATTTTTAGTAGAGACGGGGTTTAGAAAAGAAATGTCAAAGATGACATCCTCAAAGACTGCATGTGGAAGAAATACCTAGACAAGAACTAAGAATCTCGTAAGAAATGCCTGAAATAAAATGTGAACATCTCTACATGGACTAATCAATACAGAATAGTGAACCACCCATATTGAGAGGATGCATTTGAGACTGATACTGTTTTTGCTGTTCTGATAGTGGATAAAAATTCTCACCTATTCTTTAGAAAAGGAACAGGCATTGAAATTCTGATGCCTTCAATGCATAATTTTGTTTGTTGCACATAATGTTATAAAATCCTATTTATGTTCCTCATTATAGAATTTGGTTGAATATTTCTCAGCACATCTCTTTAATCATTTTATCGTTATTGTTATAATATGAATACCTGAATTTGTAGATGATAACGTGCTTTAGAGATTCGAAGTCACATCCAAAATTATTTGAATAAGCAATTAACAAAATAACAAAATATGGATAAGTACCACAAAAATGTACAATTCTCGTCAGATTCAAATAATGTAAATTAACATGTCAGTTTTCACCTTACAAAATGGCAAATATGTTTTAAAATAAGAGCAAATTTGTCAAGATTATATGAACTGCTGATGAACATGTAAATGTACACAACCATTCTGGATATTTTAAATCAAAATCATATATTTAAGGAATATAAAATATTTTATTATTTCTCATTGTAATATATTATGTAGCCTGATTTGTGTTGGGAGAATATTTAAATGATAGTATATTCACTCATTTCTCCTTTCAACAAATATTTACTAAGCCCCTATTACAGACTTCATGCTAGATGTGCAATGAACAAAATATGTCCTCATGCAGTTTACATTTGAAATTAAATCTGATGAATATTGAAAGATGTTTTGATGTACTAAGCTGTAAGAAAATATTATAAGCCTCATAATGTGAACTTATGTATATATATAGCATATTTATGTATATGAGTAAAAAACATTCTGAAAAAATATGTTTAGGATTTAATGCTGATAATGTATATCTAGTGAAACTAAGGGAATTTTTTTTTATGTTTATTAGTATTTCCTAATTTTCTGCAATAAATATGTATTTAAAAAATAAATTTTATCTTCTGGTAAGACAAGAAGCCATCCTTTATAGAGGCCTTTAAGGCTTACTCTTAACTGAGTTGGCTATAAAACATAAAGTCAGAAATTTATTTTGTTGAATCATATTCCTAGAATCTTCATTTAAAAGCAAGATAGTGGAAAATAAGTGATTTTTACCTGTTGAGTTAGCTACACAGAATAATAATTTGAAAATATAATACTATTTAGACTTATTTTATTTCTACTATTACATAACACTTTCTAATGAAGTTATTTGATTCTGATAATCTTGTAATGTGTTCAGGTCACAGATAATTATCTGTATTTTACAAGTGAGAAAAACTAAGACTTTGGAAAGTTTGAGTCTTTTGCTCACAGGCCCAAAGGAAGTAAGTAGGGAGGTAGGAATTAGAATTCAGATCTTCCGAAAGTACACTTTCTACCTTTTATGGTCTGTACAAAGGTTTTTAACACATGGAAAGCCTGCTGTCAAATTTTGGTTCTATAAAAAAATACTAACATAATGAAATTCCATTTGGCTTATGATGTGTCCTTTTCCATTTGGTTTATAATGTGTCCACGGTCAAATGATACTAAATCCTTTTCCCAACTGCTTATGGTAGAAAGAAATAAAGCATCTCTTTAAGAGCATTAGTTGAGCTTCTTAATAAAATATAAAGTGTTTTAAAAGTGGGAATGGGAGTATTTCCATTACTTGTGAAATGTTTAAGTTTTGAGAATTTGGCATATGTGCCTCATGAGAAATTTTTCCACTCCCAGGGGAAGGCCCTGGCTGGTTTATGAGTGCGCATGTGACCTAAAAAGTTTCAATTAGGCTGAATCTCAGAACTCTCATTTCAAATGCTGGGATAGAAGCTTCCTTCTCCTCCTCCAGACCTTGTGGTGTGCACGTGGGAGTCCAAGGACTCGAATACTCATTTTCAAAGCCTGACATTGGACCCAGGAGACAGGGAAAAACCATCCTCAGGAAGTCACAGTGAGTTCCTTGATTTAGTTATACAACCAGTATGTTCCCTTATTTTTAAGCCATTTACCATAAGATAATCTGATCTTTACAATGAATAGTATTACAAATGACATAATCCTTACGACCTTCTGTAAACTTCTTAGCCTGATCCACGCTTTGTGATCTGATTCCTTCCTGTTTCTCTTGCTTTGTGACTGGTCGTCTTCCCATACTCACCTTTTTCTCCAGATGTGAGGTACCATGATGATGTGAACACATTGTGCTGTTTGAGATCTTCACATATGGACCTTTGTATGTGTTTGTCCCTCTTCTAGGAATGTCTTTGTTCCCTTTCTTGGTCTATCTAATTCTATTTATCCTTCAAAACCTTTCTTCTATGTGATGCCCTGAAAAAGATTTTCTGTACCATCTCCCACCTGACATAACTGTCCCTCCTGTGTGTGTCCATGGCTTATCTTTCCCATAGTATTAATCTCATTGTTTCATAATTGCTTCTTTTCAACCAGACTAGAAACTCTTCAAAAGAATTCATGTATTATTTGGCTTTGCCTTTTTTTTTTTTTTAATCGCCAGTACCTAAACTAACAATTGGTATTCAAATATTGACAGAATTAATAAACGTGTCAGGTAAAATCACCACCTACAAAAAAAGAATAATAATAACTAATTCTGGCATGAGACAATGTTGTTATTTTTGTTTGGTTTCATTTTGTTTGTTTTAGGTTCTTATGTAGAAGCCAGCAAACCTAATGGATTTTAATTACTAGGAATGTGTTTCCACAGTTTGGTAGAGTTTATTAGCTTAACCCCATTAGTAGATTGGTGACCAGATAGAAAATGTAATTACTGATGAGTTGCCTTCTCTGATAACCTGTCATTAGTCACCAGAGAGAAATAAGCGAGAAAGATTGAATGGATCAGTGAAAATCCACCACGGCAACTTGAAAATTCTCAAAGCACATGATTTACACAATACAGTCATGCTTATTTTGACTGAGGATATAAATGAAAAGAGGGGGCATTTAAAGGATTATTGTGGAAATTTTATATTACTTGAGAAAAATTTTATTTCAACCTTTTTCACAAAGAGATTGCTTTGCTAAATGGGGATTTATTGTTAGATATACAGGAAGCAAAGTAGTTTAAGACATTGTGTCTTTCTCCAAAGTGTTGCCCTAGATCCCAGTTTTTCCATGACTGGGACATTTAGCATGCTTCATGGATAATGTCAGCAGTAGCTCAGCATCATTTCAGAAATAGTTGGATATGTCCTCTGAGATGACCCAGTGATATCTTTTTCATAAAAGATACACAATAGAGGAAAATTCTTAGTGACCTCTTTTTTTTTTTTTAAACAGTCAAGCTTGCCAAGATTGCTTCTCCTTATTCTAAAGTTGGTTTTGGCATATTTGTTATCAGACATCTAAGTGTCATTCAGAAACCTTCCTCACAGGAAACAGATGGCCCATTCACATCAGAATAATTTAAGAAGGGTTTGTTTACAAAGGGACTAATGACTGAGATGGGAATACAGTTTAAGAAACAACTCAGATCATGCAGGGACCCAGCACTAGCAACAACAGAGCTCTCACTCTGCCATCCCATGGCCAGAGGGGTGAGAGGAGGAACTCGCTAGGAAAAAGGTGAGAGCAGAACGCCACCTGGAGAGGAGCAGGAATTTCTCATTGAGGGCTCAGCCAGTCCTAGGAATAAGTCCCTGATGTCACTCTCTTCCCTACTTCCTGCCTCCTACTAGGCTCCTCCTTGACTGAAGTCAGAAAGGAGGCTTTTTGTTGTATTACAAGACAGTCAGCGCTTTCTGCTCAATAATGTGACTGCCTGGATGGAAAGCCTACGCCTGCAACTACAGAAGAAACAAAGTCTCATCAACTATCATATCACTATAGGATAATATCAATTCAATCATATTACCTCCTGAAGCCTAAAAAGTTAACTCTTCTAATTCTTCCTTTTCTTTTTTTTTTTTAAGTGTCAAGGTCTTGCTCAACTCCTGCTTATCACCCAGGTGGGGGTACAGTGGCACGATCATGGCTCACTGCAACCCTGATCCCTGGGGCTCAAAAGATGACACTGCCTCAGTCTCCTGAGAAGCTAGGACTACAGATGCATGCCACTATGTCCAAATAAGTTTTTATTATTATTTTCTGTAGATATGTGATCTTGCTATGTTGCTCAGATTGATCTTGGACACTTGGCCTTAATCTATTGTCCCACCTTGGCCAAAGTGCTGGGACTACAGGCATGAACCAGCAGGCCTTGCCTGCTATACAAGGGAAAGGGAAGAAAAAAATAATGAAGTATCATAAAATATAACCTCTAAATTCTCCCTCTGTAGGTGGCCACTAGCATAAATCGATGATCATAACTGCCTGCTTCCACCATCCAATTCCAAGCTCTCCTAGCATCTGGAAGTACTTCTGCTGGATGAGAGGTTTTTGTCTACTGGGATGACTAGAATATTCATTCCTCCTTTTGTGAATAGTCTTTGTACTCTCAGTGCAATCTATACTGGGCTCCAACTTTTATCACAGGCCTACTGGTGAAGTGGGTCTGAAACAATAGTCAATATTGCTTGTGAGACAAGGAAAGTTTATGGGAATTTGAGAGTCATAGTTCTTAGCTTCATCTATATCTACCAAAATGTCCTCACCCACTGAGGCAGAGTTTCATTGCTTCCTGACAATTACCTTTTACTTAGCATAAGAGACCTGGCAGGTCAAGTTTATAATTAGTGCTAAAACTTTGCAATATTTACAATCATACCCTGAGCTTGGTTGTCAGCTGCATCTGTCCTGTGACTATAGGAGAGAAGTGCTTACCCTAAGTTATTCAGGAAACCCTCTGGCTCTCTGTATACACTCTTAATTACACATTTATAGTTATAACTCTCTTTTTCCCTATGTATATTTTGTAGAACTGTAACAAGAAATTAAGTGACTCAATAATCTTAATTGTTAGAACAGCTAAGCCCCACAACCACTTGATCTCTGCTAGCACATTATCCCATGTGCAACCACCAGAGATAACTTGAATATTTATGATGCTCTCATATGCCATATACCCTATCTGATTCCTCCCACCCACAGCAAAAAAAAAAAAAAAAAAAAATTATCTCTATACTCCTCAAAGATATGATGTATGAATCCTACGATCTCCTTTCAAGAGATCTGTTTCCTGGGGCCACTTCTAGTACCAATGAATGTATCAGCCAAAGTCCCAGCAGAATAGAAATAATTAGATGAGTATTTATTTAAAAAGTAACAGATTATGAATGTTTGAGTGGAGAGGAAGTGAATCACCATGTGGCCAGCAGCAGTAAACTGTTACCACTCTTAATCCAAAAGTGTTGAGGAAAGGGAGAAGTGAATAGAACCTCAAATGAAACAGTACAGAGCCAGAGGACATGGGAGGTCTGTGGATGTGACCAATGCAGGTCCATTTTTGAGGCCAAGGACAGATAGATGAGGGAGAGTGGCTCGAGGGGTCACACAGAGGCAAATGACACAATGGTATTTGTTTCCTTCCTCTCTGCGAAACCGCTTTCCTATCACCCAGGCTGGAGTGCAGTGGTGACATCTTGGCCCACTGCAGCCTTCACCACCCAGGTTCAAGGAATTCTCATGCCTCAGCCTCCCTCCCACATAGCTGGGACTACAGGTGTGCACCACCATGCCTGGCTAATTTTTGTATTTTTAGTAGAGGCAGAGTTTTGCCATATTGACCAGGCTGGTCTCGAACTCCTGACCTCAGGAGATCTGACAGCCTCAGCCTACCAAAGTGCTGGGATTACAGGTGTAAACCAACACCCCCGGCCCTATCCTTCTTCCAAATGATACAACATTATCTTTTCTTGAACTATCTGGTTTAATTCATAGACTCTAGTTTTTAATTTATGTGTACACTCTTGTGACAGTAGTAAAATGTACCCTTATTTTTATGTTCTTAACATGCACTCTGCTATTACATATCCATTCTCATACTTTTATGTATGTACAAATATACAGTCACTTTTCCCCCCAAATATGAATATAACCAGTGACCATGTCTTTTTTTATCATTAGACTATGTCATAGGCATGTACAAATATTAATGACTTCTTGAGTTTAAAAGGTGAGACTTGATAACTGTACTTGGAATTAAGTATAATCCTAAGAATGGTATCTTTCCATTTCCTCTCCCTTCCAGCATGAGAATTCTTTCTTTGATTGAAAACATTCCGTTTTCAATTTATTTCATCATCGGGGGGAAGTGCTGGCTTTGCAAATGCAATTTAAAGTATGGCTTTCAAAAAGTGGCAAGAGATATCTTTATTCTTGTAAGGAGTTCATGAGGTTTTTTTAAATATCTCATGTCAGTAATGATTCCTGATTTTCTTAACAGGGCTTAGAGATGTTTTTATAAAAATCTCTTTTAATTACCTCAAACTTTTATTTGAAACAGAGAGTGGTTTTATCTGAATGATTCTCCAAAGAGATATCATAACAGAGCATAACCAATTTAGCTGAAAATTGAGGAACGCATGTTGACCATCTTGTTGTTCAGTTTCAGAAAATTTAAGGTCTGAGCATTTTTATTGTAAGAACAATAAACTACAAGGTAACTACCCTAAAAGATCATTTTGAAACATCCTTTTTTATCTATAAAATGTTACTGATTATGGCATGGGGAATAAATTCATAGTAACACTGTTCTAGATCCATTCTCATTTACAACAACTTAAAACTCAGATGGCAATATTATCATGGTTTCCAGACTCAAATTGCCATAGGCATTTCCACCATTGTTTACTTGTTTTCCAACTATCTCACATTGATCCTAGTGAGTCCATGATTATTTGGGACATAAAATATCTATATCATTTCACAATGTGAATAATAATACATTCTTGAAATGGATACAATTCAACTAAAGTTATATTTAATGTCTATGAGAAAGAAAGAAATAGAAACTGAGATGGTTGATTCTCTACTGTAGTGATTTAGGCTCCCAACAATTCAATTTTATACTTTAAGGGGATACCATATTGATCATTTTGCTAGGAGACTCTACTCAGTCCTGTTTATTGGCTCAGCAGTTATAGCAGACTTGTCCTTTGTGTACTAATTAGGTTATGTGGAGCACGATTTTAAAAATGCTGGTTCCAAATCTCCACGTGTATATGGAGTGACAAGTTTCTGCCACTCTCTAGAGGCCAAGATAAAAATCAAGCAATATGTAAAAGCTTAAGTTTAGTCCTCTTTTCAGTTTTGAGAAACGGAGTGCAGATGGGCAAAATGAATCTATTTTCCCTGCTTAAAAGAAAAATCTTATCGCTAGCATGTCATAACCTAAATAATCTATGTGAAATCCACCAATGCCTTCAAAACCGAATATTTCTGGCCCAGAAAGGGCCAAAGACATCATTAACATGAGCTTCTGCACATAAAAAAAAAAAAAAAGATTTTCAAACTCTCCATGTAAAAGCGTGGCTTAAGATAATTCTAAATAGTAAGAATGTATCTGATGTTAAAATAACATTAGACGTGGGTTGGAATTTACTAACGTTAAAGGCCATTTTAGTGATGAATCTGGACAGGAAATGGTCATTTAAAATGTAATCATATGCTTCTAATTGTGATGTAATAGCACACTCAATGCTGAAAGGCAGCATGACCAACAAAACAAGACTGAGCCATCAAGGAATAGAAAAAGAATTAATACCAGGCAGGACAGTTTCAAATCTCTTTGAAGACTTTTCAGTGAAAACAGCTTTTAATCTTTTTTTGTACTCTTAACCTGGAGAACACTGGTAGAAATTCAATGAAGCAAGAATGTGGCCGGAATGTTTCCAGAAGAGTTGGGAAAGAGCAGGATATGAGGCAATGGCTTTGCCTGCCACGCTGGCCCAAAGGTAGGTCCAGAAAAGAGGCCTTACATTCCAAAGATCCTCCGTTGACTCCGAGTCTCACACTTTTTCCACTGTACCATGTGTGTCCAGTAAGTGTTGCCTAAGAAAATATTGGCTAAAAGGCCAATTTGGATTAAAAATGGGTTTGTCTGAAGCTCGAGTTCACAATTTTTACCACGTCACTCTCCTATTCAGAAACCCTTCAGTGGCCTTCGTTTCAAATGTGATGTGTTAACCAAGTGCATCATTATCTTGGCCTCCCATTGAGCCTCTCTTAGCCTTGCCAGTTTCATCTCTCATCACTTCCCCACAGGAAGGTTCTGACTCATTCAAATCAGTCCATTGCTCAGCCGTTGTGCTCTTCCACCACTGTATATATTTGATCTGGCTGTTCCGCCCATCTGGAACACCTCCTCTGTCCTCCGTTTATTTCCATCCTATCCAATATTTACTGCAAGGGTCAGAAACCCACCTCTTTTGTAGGTGTTTCCTAAGAGCTCAGTTGGTCCCCGGTTCTCCTTTCCTTCCCTGGACACCTAGAGTACACACTCTCAAGATCACTTATTTGGCTCTCATCAGATTCTACTTAAGAGTTGCAAACTCCCTTTCCTGGAAAGCTGCTACCATGTTGCAAAACCCCAGATCATAGCACAGTGCCTGCATCAGGAGCCCATACAATGTCATGTGCACTTTTGCACATAGAGCTTTCGCATATCCCACAGCTTAAATAAACAAGCTTTCATGCCCTCAATCTATAGAGTACACAGAGGGTTTTTACATTTGATATCTTGTTTCACAATATCCTTTGAGAAAGGCCTGACAGATATTATAATCTCCATTTTACAGACAAGAAAGCTGAACCAGGAAATCATGAGTGATTTGCCCAAGGTCACATACCAACTAAGGGGCAATATGAAGGCGTACAGGCTTCTTTTCTGATTCTCTAATGCTCATTTGGCTTACTCGTTTTTTCTGTATCTAATCACTTTAGTTTTGCAGTTTTAAACACTGCGATTTGGGGTTTTCTCTATAAAGTATTAAAAACACAGAGAAAAAAATGACTTCATACTATAAGATCAGAGAGATACAAAGCTAATCAACAGAATAAAGGTATATGATCAGTATTTTAAATGATTTGGGCAACAGATGCAAAAGAGAAAAGAGCGTGAGAGCTCTTAATGTTGAATCAAATCATGAAGACTTAAGTCTGGTATAAAGAAAAATGACACGAAAGCCTACAAACAATGTTTTAAAATTATGTATGTCTAGAGCTTTTTTCTAGAATTTTAAGTCATACACTGAAAGATGAAAAATACTATACTATACAAAATCCATTACAAAGAAAGAAAAAAATATGCTTAAGGTAAGGATTCCATTAACTAATCTGTTCTAGTGTTGAATTGCTAGCATTTCTTAAATGCAAACTCTGAGTCAGGCCCAGTCCTGAGTACTTTACATGGATTATGCACTCTCTGTCTCATAATGGTGCTCAAAAGTGTTATTATCCCGACTTTTCAGAGGAAGAAAGGCAAAGAACAGGTGTTGATACAGGTGTGATTTTCAACATGTGTCACCTAACTCCTGAGCTCAAGCTAAACTGTATATAATCACCCTTGTCATCGGGAAAATCTGAATCCAATTATTCCAATTCTTTTTAAGTCAAAGTAAGTATATTTGGGCTTTATGCTGTTTCCTAATAATTATCCATATGTTTTTTACCAAAACTACTAAAACCCCTTGAGGTCTTGCTAGAACTGCATACGATGCCAATGACTTAATACTTCCCCAGGGGACTTGAATATCACGTTTGGGACAAAACAGTCTCCAGGACAAGCTCCTTTGTGCTTTGCAGTGTATACACATCTGTTTGCTTCTGCACATGGAAGAAATGAACACATGTGACTCTGTTAGGGTTGCCAAATATCTCTGACTATGAAAGGCGACATTTGCTTTAGAAAGATATTTAGGTCTCAGTGGTCTCTAGCCTTGTTGAATATAACCATAAATGCATACATTAACATTTTTCAAGGAATGCAACTCAGTATTTTTGCTCTTAAAAAAGTGGTTGTTATTGTTGGGGATGATCCATTCTCAAACATTTTTGTGTTTGACACATTCCTTACGCTATTAGCAACACAAAGTAAGAGCTAACAGATGGTTATTGAACCCAGACAGACATGGATGTGAATCTCAATCCTTTCATTACTAACTTTGTGGTAAGGGGCTTTCACTGGACTTATCTGAACTTTGGTTTCCTTATCCATAAAATATAAAACTAATTAATAGGATTTGGGTGAGGACAAAACAAAGTAATAAGTGGAAAATCTAGGGATTATGGCTAACAAATGCTCCATAAGTATTAGCCTGACAATATAACTGCAGAGAACACAGAACACATACATAGAAAGTGGATTTTGCTAGACAGACAAATATAAACATATCAATATAGTTGACTGTGAATATAAGATTATGAATGTTTCCTTTTTCATTCTAATTTTCTATATCTTCCAGAATTTTCATTAATAAGTAAAATAGAATTTTGGCTAAGGAAAGACATCACCTTCCTGGCAGTAGCAAGAAATCTCAGCATACAGAGGTTGACGTTGTTATCCACCTCAGTTCATTTGCAAGAAATCAGACACCGTCTCGAGGTTTTATATTAAATTTATTACAGCAACCATTTTTTTATTTGATTAGTTCTCTGAACACATTTCCAATGATCGAGCAGTTCGCAATCCCAGAAAACTCATTTTTAAGTGTAAAGATGTGGATTCTACAGGAAAAAAAACAAAAAAGAGTAGCCAAGAGTATTTACACGGGACTCTCACTTAGCACAGAGTATGAATTTAAGAGGTTAAGCTGGCACACTGAGAACACTGAACTTGGAAAAGCTGCCTCTAGCATAGTCCAAGGAAACTCTGAGGCTGTAATTTTCAATAGGCAGTCCACATCCTTTGGTAAACAGTGGTTTAGGATGAAGAAGACTATTTCACCTGACAATACCCATTTCAGGACTTGTCAGTTCAGCTAGCAGAGCTTGCTTTCCTTGAAACTGGTAACCTCCTTTTAGGAGAATATGACTCCTCGGCAGGAAATCCACCTGCAACACCTGTGAATACCGGCTATTCCTGGAATGAATTTCACTGTAATATAATGAAAATGACCTTTACATAGATGGATCTTTTTTGAATGGAAGTACCTAGTGTGAGGGAATGAACTGGAGAAAAATGAACATGAATATAGTTTCTAGCCAGGGAATGCTTCAGGAAAAAAATATGAAATGGATACTCTGAACCATGTTTAGGCATGTCCTTGTGTAATTAACCCAGAGCAATGTAGTGATCTTAAAAATTTCTTCAATTATGGAATCATTGGTTCTGGTATAACCTAGGTTTATGTAGGTTAAGTCAGTCCTTCCCAGCAAACCTCAGAGAGCTGACAACTGAAGTTACAGATGTGTAAAACTGAGGCACAAAGAGATGTGGATTAACAACTTTGCCAAACTCGTAGTGAATCCACAAAAGGTGCATGCTACATTGCTCTAAATTGAGTGGTACACATGAGTCATCTGCTTTTTCTATACTTTTCCCTTTGTCCCTTCAATTCCAAATCTGTCACTTAAAAACTTTCCAACACAGCAGAGAGCAGAGAACTATGCTTTGGGGTTTATGCTTTCAAAGGCAATTTCGGTTAGCAAAAGATGCAAGTCAAGGCAGGTCTCCTTCTGCTGTCTCTCACACTTCCCTCTGTACTCAGTGACTTGTGGTTACTAGTGGATTCTTGCCAGGCATAGCTCCTATGATGGTCATCTCCCAGTAGAGCCCTTTAAAATCTTCCGTTTGACCCTGGGTCTCTTTGAGACTGGAATGCTAGTGTGATTATCACTATGGGTCAGTTTATAACATTTATTATATTCTCAATTCATTGGACATCACAATGTTGTACACACTGTGGATACAATAGTGAATACTACAGATGGGATTTCTGTGACAAGAACATACAGTGGGGTAAGGAGAGGCACTTCCCCTGGAGCTCCTCCAGACAACCACTGTGTTCAGAGCTCCCCGTAGTAGCACTGGGAATTTGACCTATGTAATAACACAGGGCCTGATGTTCTCTTCAGTGCCTTTCATGGCTGGAAGCAGATTACAGTGTGCTGGACTCCACTTTCCCTTTGGGTGAGCTCTCTTGACTGTTATTGATGCCAGGATGCTCAAGTCTTGGAGTGTTTTATTGTAGAGTCATTCATTCTCTCTTAGGCAAGTACAAATTCAGTTCACCAGAGGAGATGGTAATTCTTTATCTGCCTCATGTATACATGATACATATAGGAAATAAATGCTGATGTATCTTTGGCTTTCTTTTAGTTTCCCAATATGGTCATGTAAAAGGAACTTAAGTGATCCTAGAATGCATTATAAAAAAAAAAAACTTCCAAAAATGATGAGCACTTAGCCTGTGTTTCAACTTTCTCCACAAGTTCTGACCATTGCAACCAAAAATTTAAAAATTGGAAAAAAAGGTGATTTACTAATTTTCTTCTCTGTTGTCTGAGATTTCACATTTTGAGTACAGAGAAGCAAACAAAATATAGAGGGAATGTTATCTATCTCTCTTTAATTGTATTTCAATCCGTTTTCTATGGATTCTATGACTTAAACATGGATAACTTGGGTCAAAGTAATGTCAATTGTCTCTATATAAACTAAATTAATATATTATAATTGTGTTATGTTTCTTGTCTTCTAAACATTTTATAATTCATAGAAGTAATTTACATATCTAGAAGCAAGCCCATAAATCCAAATATATATTAAAATAATTACCACAGAGTATCAGTATAGTTTCCTTCATCTTATACTATAAATCATTGCTTATTATCATTCGTTGAATTTGTTTGCAATATGTAACTCTTGTTTTACATACAAAGCTTATTTAGGAGGAACTAGATCGACAGGTGGGTAGAACTGTTGGTGCATACATAAGGCTGCATTCTGCAGAACGTTTTTATGCATCGCTTTCTAAAGTAATTCTAAGAAAGACATCCAGACTAAGTATGGAACCCTACATTAGGCTGACATCAAAAAGCAATAAAATAAAACTTTCCAAAGCTTCTAGCTTTGGAACGCTAAATGTGGTCAACTTAAAATGATTTCCTGTTTCCAAAAAGGTCTTTTGTTGTTTCCCGCCCCACAACAAGAAAATCCTCTCTCTGGAAATATCAGGTGTCTTCATGGTTATTTGATATTACTGCCCAGGAGAATCTGAGGGGAAAAAGAACAGAAAGAAAGTGAAAAAGGACCAACAGAATACAGGAAACCTTTCTTGGAATTTCAAAGGCAGTAAAATGTAGAATAACTTAGCTATGCTCAGACATTTTACATAGAAAGCCTGAAGAACTGAGAAAAGAAACATTTGTATAAAGAAACATATAGACATTATATATGTAGCTTCATACTACATAAATTAAACTAAAAAGAAGAGAAAAACCATTGAAATCTTTTAAAAGAGACATTAACAAAATATTTAGTACAAATAAATGGATGAATAATTTGAATGACAGGGAACTATAGAATAGTCATTCAAATGTTCCTAAAATGGTAGAGCTATTACTGTTGCTGCTTTTCTTCATTTGTTTACACCTAAGTTGGTTATTTGTTAATATGTATCATCTTTTATACAAAAAATTAACATACGATTTTAGAGAATGAAATCTTTTATGACATTGCCAATTTGTGTTGTCTCTTATCAAGCCATTCTTCACTGCTGTTACAAAGGAATAGGTGAGGAAACTTCCAAGTTTCTACATAATCCTGACAACCTAATCGCCCAAAATGGAACAGAGAAAATTGTGCTACTTTGTTTTTGAACAACAATAATTCTTATAATTAGCACACCAGAAAGCAATCTTGCTGAAAATGAAAAATATATTTGACCTCTTGTTCTTTTCAAACTAAAAGTTAATTATAAAAATAGTGGCTTGTGATTTGGGAAAAATAAAATATAGATTAATTTTGAAATGATACATTAATACTTTTTGGATATCTTATATTCCATGCAAGACTAAAACATGAGTTGAGATGCTAAGAAAAATTAGTTATACCAAAACCAACATATATGTTAATAAAAAGCACTTGTTAAAGCTTTAAAAAGCACCTATGTGGCACATAGTAGTTGCTCATTATGGGTTTTGGGGTTTTAGTAGACTGAGTTTCAACTCCATCTAAAGACTATTCAATGCTTTGCTAACAGCTTACACATAATTTATATATTTACTTGCAATTTTTTGAACATATTTGCTTTCTTTAAGAGGAATGTTTTTTGGGAAAGAAATGGGAAAAAGAATAGTGAAGGTTTCCTTGCTGTACTATACATTAAAATATATTATACAATCTTATTTTTATTTTTATTTTTTCTGAGACAGAGTCTTGCTCAGTCACCCAGGTTGGAGTGCAGTGGCGCCATCTAGGCTCACTGCAAGCTCCACCTCCCGGGTTCACCATTCTCCCACCTCAGCCTCCCAAGTAGCTAGGACTATAGGCGCCCGCCACCACGCCCGGCTAAGTTTTTTTTTTTTTTTTTTTTTTTTTTGTATTTTTAGTAGAGATGGGGTTTCACCATGTTAGCCAGGATGCTCTCGATCTCCTGACCTCATGATCTGCCCACCTTGGCCTCCAAAGTGCTGGGATTACAGGTTTGAGCCACCGCACTTGGCCAATCTTAATAATTTTTAGAGTTTATTACTGGTATTAGGATAGAGGCAAATTAATGTAATACACTAGAAGATCCAGAAACATATAAGTATATAAAAGACTCTAATATATGACAGAGATGCCATTTACAATGATTGAGAAAGAAAAGATTATTTAGTAAACGAGCTGGCTAATGGCTTGAAAAAAAAGTTAGATCCCTACCTCATGCACATGGCAGAGTAAATTCCAAATGTACTAAAAATTCATAATAGAAAATTGAAACACTGAAATACTAGAAGAAATATAATGCCAATATAATCTTGAGGTGGCAGACAGTACTTTATATTATAATTTAAGTAATATATTTATGAAAATTGGTCATATTTTCTAAAACTGACACAAATGTAGTGAGAAGGGTGGCACTGTTTCACATTTTTGCAAGTCTCCTTAATGTCTGGCTTAATAGAAAACATCTGGAATCTCATATTTGCCTTGGCAATCATCTGTGGTGATATCATATGTCTGTAGCTGGACAACTCCACTGTAAACTTGTGAAAGAATAAAAGTGAAAAAGGCAGATATATCATAGTATTATTATGTAAATAGTTTTGACCTTTTAGGACTCTGGAATGAATCTCTGGGTCACATGTGGACTGTGAATCACACTTTGAGACTATGAAATATAATATAAACGTTTAAACTGATTGCATTTCTAAAGGATCAATTTCATTTGCATAGTTATGGAAAAGATTCATCTGAATTACCTGTAGTTTCCTATAAGTGATCAGTTTCCTACCCCTATTGAGTAGCAAAATATCTTAGTATACTCTTAAATTGGATTATCCCCCAAAAGGTCTAAAATCACTCCATACTCGACTGAAAGGATACCCTATTGTCTCTTCTGTCCATTTCTCAGTGTATCCTCCTAACCTCCACCACCTTCAATTATCAGCCTCCACCAAATTAAACATGTTGATATGCAAAGGTCATAAGGAGATGGGCAAATTTCTAGGTGGTAATACAATAAGAAAGAAGGAAATTGGAACTGTTTTCAGTGTAGTTAATGTAGTTACTTCTTTATATTTCCACACTTAGATGTCCTCGCAAAATATCCTCCTTCACAACTTCCCTCTTTAATTTGAAAAATCACATTTTCCTAAAGAAGTCCTTTTTCATGTTTCTTATTTCAATCCTTTACCCCCTTTTCAGAAATCTAATCACTTTCCTCAGCAGTTAGAAGTTTCCCTTTTTGGTCTATTCCATGCCTACCAACTCAAATGACACCTCTGACTTTGTTCAAATGTTTATAAGAATCTCATTTGTTCAGGAAGATGGGATGCATTCTAATTACATGATTATAAGTAGGTAAGAGTTTCAGTTCAGGTTCAGTAAATCCTCCAAAAGAAAACTTGCTTTTTTCACACTAGATCATCTGACAGTTAATCTTCATCAAAGTGGTCACTACGATTATAAAATGAAATCTCACATTCAAAGCAAATGTGTGTGTATATATATATGTCTCACAACAGATACATATATATATCCCACAACAGATACATATATATATCTCACAACATATATATCTCACAACATATATATAATCTCACAACAGATATATATATAGTCTCACAATAGATATATATGTCTCACAATAGATATATATATCGCTCTCACAACAGATATATATATATGTATATCTCACAAGATATATATGTATATCTCACAACAGATATATATATATCTCACATCAGATATATACATATCTCACATCAGAGATATATATATATATATCACAACAGATATATATATATATATATATATATATATCTCACAACAGATACACACACACACACACACACACATATGCACATGTGAAATGAAAGGCTATGGTTATTTAGCTTTATTTTGTCCTGTCCTTTTTAGGACAATAGACTCCACCATTATTCTTCTAAGAAGCTTTTTTTTTCTTTTATGCCCCACTGAGTGTGGTGTCATTATAAAAGACATCATACTAAGTATAAATTACTTAGTCTTAGTTTCCCTTCCTGCAAAGTAGTATTTCAATCAAATTCCATATGATTTCTCCTTCCTAAGGATGTGTTTGAGAGCAGACGTAGAGATGGACAGAGCTACAGTTTATATATAACACATGTTCAAAAATGTATACCCACAATGTGGACACGGATAAGAATGAGCAACCCAGACATTTGAAAATTTACGAACATTTTGCTGCTTCATTTTATGGTTTATATTGAGGTATGGAGAACAAGTCAGTAAATATTTATATGACTAATAATCCTAAAACATTTATTCTAAATATGACTTTGGGACTATAGAAGTGAGTTATTTCATATTTTCAGTATAAAACTAGAGTCACAAAGGGCTCAAGTGTGATTCTAGAGATAGAAAGTAAACTATGACCACAAGGAGCTGGCTTTAGTGAGATGTACATAAATACCTAATCTTCCCCCTACTCCTTTCTCTCCTCCTCTATCTCTCCTTCTCTCCATAACATGGAGAGGAGTAAGATTACGTAGCTCAGACATTTAAAAATTATCCTTCTTTTCCTCCTCCTCTTTTCCCTCATCCTCGTCTTTCTCCTCCTCCTCCTTTTTAATGAATGAAAATAGAAATGTCAGCAATGTGAAACTTTTGATCTAAATAGGATTGCAAACTCTGACCCATGGATTAAACCTGGCCCTGGCCCTTTGCCTCTTTCTGTACATCCATGAGCTAAGAATGGTTTTTAACTTTTTTTTTTTTTTTTAAGACAGAGTCTTCTCTGTTGCCACGGCTGGAGTGCAATGGTGTAATCTCAGTTCACTGCAACCTCCACTTCCCGGGTTCAAGCGATTCTCCTGCCTCAGCCTCCCGAGCAACTGGGAATACAGGCACCCACAACCATGCCTGGCTAAGTGGAGACAGGCTTTCACCATATTGGCCAGGCCAGTCTCAAACTCCTGATCTTGTGATCTGCCCACCTCAGCCTCCCAAAGTGCTGGGATTACAGGCATGAGCCAACGCACCCAGCTGTTTTTTTTTTTTTTTTTCATTTTTGAGTGGTTGAAATTAACTCAAAAAGATAATATCTGGTGACACTTGAAAATGATATGAAATTCAAATTTCATTATCTATAGATAAAATAATATTGGAACACAGCCACACTCATTTGTTCATATACTATATACCATTGCTTTTGTGCTATACTGGCAAAGTTAAGTAATGACAACAGAAACCATATGTGACACTCTCATGATTTCACACTCCTGCTCAATGTACTACAGATCACAGTGATGCAATTGTAACTCAACAATATTTCAAATGTAACTCAGCAGTATTTCAATATGTCATGCATATTGCTCTACCACAATGTAATTTTTATAAATTATCAATGGGTATTTATTATGTCAAAAGAAGAAGAGGAAATGGGGCTCTGAAAGTTGCACCTCTGAGGCACAATGGAATGTAGGTTATTTTATTATTGAATTCAATTGTGAAGGGTTATATTTATTATGCAGTGACACTACAGCTGTGATAAAATGCAACATACATCAGCGTCACCAAAAACTATGCATGCACTACAGTATTCTTCCAACTCACAGAAAAGGTAATAATAAAAAAATGTAACATGGACTATTTTGTCACAGCAGAATTTCTTCACAAAAATAAAAAATGAAAATCAGACTGTGACCAAAGTACATGTCCACATTGCTCATTTGTTAAGCAAGGAAATTCATTTACAAATGGTGAATCAATTAAATCACATTTGATTGCAGCTATAGTTAATATCTGCCTAGAGAAAACTCTACTGAAGATTATTAGCCTTTTAATGAGAATAACAGTTTAAAGAGTTGAGGACATCGGGAGCAATGTCAATAGTCAATTAATAAACAAAGCAAATTGTGTTTAGTGGTTATTTTTGGCTCTTGGTAAGTTAACAGGGGTTACCAATAGTGCTGAGTTATTTTTCACTTGAGGAATTAATGCCAAGTTTGCGATGACTGAAGAATTAGTGTATATGAATAGTTCATGTGGAATAATTACAGGAGAGAGTATTTTCCCCCCAAAAAATGAGAAAGCAACAATTCAGTAAAATCTGAAGTGGTATCTGCTAAGATGTGTTATAATTAATGATGGAAAAAAAAAAGTGCAAGCTTTTTACTAAGCTTTTGACATTGTCTTGAACATGAATAATTGCCCCAAATCAGTATTATTTAATACTAAACAGCTTTGGAAATTTTCTGTTACTGCAGACTTGATTACTTAATTCAATCTAAAATTACAAGGGAATTTAGAGTTTATATGTGAATGATACTGCAATGAAGTCATTTTTGCAACGAATATTTTTCAATGACAATTTTGAACCATGTGTTGGCAAAAGTTAAAGCAACATTCAAGATTTTCATCCTTATATGAATATTTAGTGGATATGTTCTTTGAACTCAAACTACAGTTTCAGCAGAACTCTTTAGACCTTGATGCAAATGAAAAGGAAATTTCATATTTCAAAATATATTTCACTAAGACATTGAGAAGCTTTCACCTAACCTTCCATTAGAACTTATTCATCCAAAATGTAGTGATGTGCTAAAAGCGAAATATCAAAAGAATCTAATAGGAGTGTGTTAATGTATTTCAAGTTTTAATTATGATTATAATCATATGCTGGTGGATTGATAACAGTATTTGGCGGTGCCATCTGTGCTAAAAGATGTTTTGGAATATGAAATACATAAAAGTTCATTACGAATAGCATTAACAGATGATATTTGTAACTGATTTTGTTAAGAAAAAACACTATGAATTTCAGTTAAGCAAACCTGCAACTCCCAAAAGACAGAACTCCATTCTTCTCATTATTAGACTTCTATTAAAATTATTTCAGCTCATTTGGGTACAAAGTAAAAAAGTTAAAAAAAATACATATTTTGTAGTACTCAAAATAACTTGAATGCTGTAGTACTCAATTATAATTGTTATTATATTTGAATTTCATCAATTAAAAAGTATGTGGAAATTTGTTTTCTCTCTGATTATGTAACATCTATGTAATTTCCATGATTTTGCCTCTTTGCCCACAAAGCTTAAAAAATTCATTATCTGGACTTTTTTTTTTTTTTTTTTTGAGACGGAGTCTCACTGTGTCACCCAGACTGGAGTGCAGTGGCATGATCTCTGCTCACTGCAAGCGCCGCCTCCCTGGTTCACACCATTCTCCTGCCTCAGCCTCCCGAGTAGCTGGGACTGCAGGCGCCTGGCACCACTCCCAGCTAATTTTTTGTATTTTTAGTAGAGACAGAGTTTCACCATGTTAACCAGGATAGTCTCCATCTCCTGACCTCGTGATCCGCCCGCCTCGGCCTCCCAAAGTGTTGGGATTACAGACGTGAGCCACCTCACCCAGCCCCATTATCTGGACTTTTACAGAAAAAGTTTGCCGACTGTTGATCTAAATGAAACAAATCTGAATTCTGGTTTCACTTGTGGAATGTCAAGGAAACTGACAGCAGAAAGAAAGTGCTGGAAGCCAGAGATCAGTGAAATTGGGTTGGTGGTTATCCTGAGACTTACAGTGAAAGACACTGGCTGCAAGGGTCTGTCTGAGATGTTCTTCTCTCAAAAGAGGGCATCAGGTTCTGAATGAAATTAGCCATCCTAGACATTCGACAGTGGAGCCAGGATAACCAGGCTGTCATGCTCCAGTATACTGAGCACTATCAATCATTTTTCCTTCCAATGACTTCCTGTTTGTTTCCATAGTTATATGTTTGTAGGGAAACTGTATGTTTGCCCTAAACAGGTGTTTGAGTTTATCTTTTTCACATAGAGGACACAGAAATTTTGGATAATTTCATTGTTAGGAGGTGGCATTGGCCAATGTAGGTATCATTAAAATGGATTGTAGATGCCTAATAAATTGCATGTGAATTTACTTTTTCTGAAACTAAGGTAAACTCTTTATGTCTTCTTATTAGCTTTCAATGTTTTCAGAAAGAAAGAAAGAAGATTTAGAGAAAATTAGAACAGGAACTATTAAAATCGTTTTTCACTTTATTTTCCAACATCTTAGAAAAAAGACCTAGGCTTTGTGTAGACCAGTGTAAAAAGATATGCCTTGTCTGTACATAACTGAGCCAGGAAAATGAACACTTTCCACTTAGTATTTATTTGTAAATTCATAATCAAAAAAGTAATAGTTACCATTCCTAACTTCCTCAAAGATACAGGGGATGAAAAAAGACTTATAATAACCTCTTCAGAATAGATTTTTATGTGAAGGAAGTGCAGAATCACCAGTGTTTTCTTTTTGCCAGCATACCTCTGGGAGTTACATTGGGATTAAGTCTCTTCTAATCACCAATTGTTAGCTGACAAGGTGGACTTTGAACTAATGAGTTCAAACATAGGGTTCTCTCATGTATGAAAAAATAAAAAGACCATGTCAAAGCTAGTCTTTATCACTTGCCTGGCAATCAATCACATATCTTCCATGGAAGGCAGTTTTACATACAAAGTATTTGCTTTAAATACTTTATAGAAATCAAAGATGTGTACTGAGGATAACTTAAAAAGTAGCTCACATTTTTGAAATGCGTAATTTCTTCATTACATTTTTTTCATTATTGATAAGGTTTGGCTCTGTGTCCCCAACCAAATCTCACTTTGAATCGTAATCATCCACACATGTCATGGGAGGGACTCAGTGGGAGGAAACTGAATCATGGGGGTGAGTTTTTGCCATGCTGTTCTCGTGATAGTGAGTAAGTCCCATGAGATCTGATGGTTTTATAAAGGGTAGTTCCCCTGCACATGTCTTCTTGCCTGCTGCCATGTAAGATGTCACTTTGCTCCTCCTTGTCTTCTGCCATGATTGTGAGGCCTCCCCAGCCATGTGGAACTGTGAGTCCACTAAACCTCTTTCCTTTATAAATTACCCAGACTAGGTATGTCTTTATTAGCAGCATGAGAATGGACTAATACAGTAAATTGGTACCAATGGAGTAGAGTGCTGCTGTAAAAATACCCGAAAATGTGGAAGCGACTTTGGAACTGGGTAACAAGCAGAGGTTGGAACAGTTTGGAGGGCTCAGAAGAAGACAAGGAAATGTGGGAAACTTTGGGACATCCTAGAGACTGGTTGAATGGTTTTGACAAAAATGTTGCTTGTGATATGGACAATGAAGTCTAGGCTGAGGTGGTCTGAGATGGAGATGAGGAACTTGTTGATAACTGCAGCAAAGGTGACTCTTGTTATGCTTTAGCAAAGAGACTGGTGGCATTTTGCCCATGTCCTAGAGATTTGTGGAAATTTGAGCTTGAGAAAGATTGTTTAGAGTATCTGGTGGAAGAAATGGCAAAGTGTTCAAAAGGAAACAGAGCATAAAAGTCTGAAAAATGTGCAGCCTGACCATGCAACAGAAAAGAAAAACCCATTTTCTGGGGAGAAATCCAAGCCTGCTGAAGAAATGTGCATAAGTAATGAGAAGTCCAATGTTAATCACCAAGACAATGGGGAAACTGTCTCTAGGGCATGTCAGAGACCTTCAAGGAAGCCCCTCCCATCTCAGGCCCAGAGACCTAAATGGAAAAAGTAGTTTCATGGGTCAGACCCAGAGGCCCCTGCTGTGTGCAGCCTAGGAACTTGGTGCCTGTGTCCTGGCTTCTTCAGCCACAGCTAAAAGGGGCCAAGATATAACTCAGTCTGTGGCTTCAAAGGGTGTAAGCCCCAAGCCTTGGCAGCTTCCAAGTGGTGTTGAGGCTGTGGGTGCACAAAGGCAAGAATTGAAGTTTGGGAATCTCTACTTAGATTTCAGAGGATGTATAGAAACGCCTTGATGTCCAGGCAGAGGTGTGCTGCAGGGGCAGAGCCCTCATGGACAACCTCTACTAGGGCAGTGAGGAAGGGAAATGTACGGTGCTAGCCCCTACACAGAGTACCCACTGGAGCACTGCCTAGTGGAGCTGTGAGAAAAGGGCCACCATTCTCTAGACCCCAGAATGGTAGACCTACTGACAGCTTGCATCATGCACCTGGAAAAGCCACAGACACTAAATGCCAGCCCATGAAAGCAGTCAGGAGGAGGGCTGTAGCCTGCAAAGCCACAGGGTTGGAGCTGCCCAAGACGATGGAAACCCACCACTTGCAACAGTGTGACCTGCATGTGAGACATGGAGTCTAAGGAGATCATTTTGGAGCTTTCAGATTTGACTGTCCTGCTGGATTTTGGACTTGCGTAGGGCCTGTACCCCCTCTGCTTTGGCCAATTTCTCCCATTTGGAATGGGTGTATTTACCCAATGCCTATACCCCCATTGTATCTAGGAAGTAACTAACTTGCTTTTGATTTTACAGGCTCATAGGCAGAAGGGACTTTCCTTGTCTCAGATGAGACTTTGGTCTTGGACATTTGGGTTAATGTTGTAATGAGTTAAAACTTTAGGGCCTGTTGGAAGGCATGATTGGTTTTGAAATGTGAGGACATGAGACTGGGGAGGGGTGAGGGGCAGAAAGATATGGTTTGACTATGTCCTCACCTGAATCTCACCTTGAATTGTAATAATCCCCACGTGTCATGGGAGGAACCAAGGGTGTGGTAATTGGATCATGGGGGTGGGTTTTTCCCATGCTGTTCTCATGATAGTGAATAAATCTCATGAGATCTGATGCTTTTATAAAGCGGAGTTCCCCTGCACATACCTGCTTGCCTGCTGCCATGTAGGACATCCCTTTGTTCTTCCTTTGTCTTCCACCATGATTGTGAAGCCTCCCCAGCCATGCTGGACTGTGAGTCCATTAAACCTCTTTCCTTTATATATTACCTAGTCTTGGGTATGTCTTTATTTGCAGCATGAGAATGGACTAATACAATTCTCCAAATTAAGCTTTTCCTTTCCGTTATAAGGGTAACATGATAAAATCACAGAATGGACACAGAAAGAAAGTTTTTCTGAAGATAAGAAATGTACACCAAATTCCATTTGCTGATTAAATATTTTACTATGCTTTATAAACACCTAAAGATATTTAGCTTATCCAGCCACTATTCCTTTTAAGGAAAGCTTTTGGAATATGGAGTTTAATTGCCATTTATACTAAATAGTAAAAATAAGGTTGTGCAATTTACATGTTTAACTTCTAATATGAAATTATCTCTCTGAAGTTTTAAGTCAAATTGAGAATGGAAGCAACCTCCCCAAGAAGCATAAAAGGCAGGCTGTAAAAGAAGTGCATGGAGAGGAGAGAGAATAGTAGGCTATAGACAGAGGTATTCCTTTACTAGGGTGTATCATGGAGTCAGGAAGGAGAGGGGTGCAAAACTGAGGGTCGTAATCTGACTCCCTGGTAGCAGATACTTGTGGGGCAAAGTCTGGATTTTATCAAAACTAGAATTGGTAGACGTCTCCATTTATTTCCACGTATATCCAATCAGTTATTAATTACTGATGATTCTACTTAAAAAATTTCTATTGGAGATACTGAATAAATATATAAATGTATTAATTAATACATGGATGAATGAATGAACAACTGGATGAATGAATAAATAAGGGACAACAGTGAAAGGTCCTTTGACTTAACATTTCTCAGGTGATAGTGAGATGCTCTATCCTGATTTCTGGGCAATGTGTCCAATCACAACGAGCCCCAGGCAGTGGATGGGGCACAGCAACTAAGATGCAATGCTAAGGAAACAAAGATGGATTGAGTCAGACTTGTTATTTTAAATAAGTCAGGTATCCAGGAAAATCAGAACAGAAGGGAACGTTAAAAATCCCACGCTAGTTAATAGGGCTTAATCCAGGCACACAAAACGTCATGTCTTCTTGGTAACATGACTTCATTTTAAGTGTCACTCAGTGGTGGCTGAGCTCCCTGGTCTACTTCCTAGCCTACTATGATCTCCTGGGTCAGACTGTATGTGGCCACTAGGGGATAGAGTGGCAGGCAGGAGCACGGAGAAGAAAAAAGGCAGGGAACACATGGCAGAAACCAACCAAAGTTATCTAACTTCAGCCACTCTTCAAACTTTTACAGTATTTTGGTTTATGTTCACCACTATGCCTTTTGTAATTCTTGTATTTTATAATTTGTTAAGCTACTATGGGACTCATGTTGATATAGAAAAGTCTCTTTTCTTCTTTTCCTTTGTTTTTTGACACACAACTACTTTGTTGCTTATTTGATCACACCAAAACTGCCAAGTGTCTGCATGTGGAGATGTGTGAAGGGTTAGGTTATATGCAACAATTGGGCAGTGTCATTCATTGTAAATTCATGGGAACATGATAGACATTTTCTTAGAATTTAACTGTCAGGTTCATCAGATGGGTGAACTGAATTCAGCTTCATATATTTACCAAGTTACGATATGTTGATTTATTGTTTTCTTTTTTTTTCCATGAATGGGCTAGACCAGGTTTATTTGAGAGGCAATGCATATGAAGGAGGCCGTAGTAAAGTTAAGTATGAGTTATTTCACACTGCGTTCCTCCCAGGACACGTGGGGATTATGACAATTCAAGGTGAGATTCGGGTGAGGACACAGTTAAACCATATCTTTCTGCCCCTTGCCCCTCCCAAATCTCAAGTCCTCTCATTTCCAAACCAAGCATGCCTTCCAACAGGTCCTAAAGTTTTAACTCATTGCAACATTAATTTAATGTGAGTTATTTCAACTCTGTGTCTATTATATACTGTTAACTTGAAGAGAAAAGAAAGCTGTCTTACCAAGCACCCTTTTTTTAAAATAAAAATTATCTTTGAGTAGCAATTTTACTAAATTAAAAGTGATTTTCCCATATTTTATCACCTTCAGTTAATATAAAATAATGGAATATTTTATAATCCTAATAATTTGCACATTAAAACTTTAAGTTTATTACTATTAGAAGTATTCCAATGACTACTGTTTATTCAATTCCAGCTTTTTTGTCCCTGTAATAGATAATAGGTTAATTATTTGTGTTAACAAATAATTGACTTGATTCCCTCATTAAAGTAATCAAAAGTTTCAGTTTAATTGAAGAAATTTAGTGCTTTATATTTAGTATCATGTGGTAATTATATTTGCCTTTCAGGCCATCAACTTTTTTTTTCCAGAATTGACTAGAATAAAAAATATTTTAAATGCTGTTTTAACTCTTCTTTTTAGCCACTTTCATGAAATGCAAGGTTAACAAAATTTTTTAAGAAGCTCTTTGACCAACTACTGCTGGAAGCAAAGATGCCAAAATGCCATCTTTTAAAAACAGCCCTTGAAATACCTTCTACTTAGGTATATATACCTGAAAATAAGAAGAAATAGAGAATCTTCTGAAACCTTCACAGTACTTTCACATGAGTTTGAAACTCAGGTGTAGACCAAAATGTGCAGATGATTATCAAATTTAAGCTCTTTTTAAAGTTTTTTTGTTTTGTTTTGTTTTTTAGCCTTTATAGTATTAATTAAGAAATCTGTTCAACATCTGGGCAAGGCTTAAATATCTTTCATATTTCTATCAGCTGGAAATGAGAAAAAGAAACACATTTCATATGAAACATATTTTTCTACAAGATGAGAATGCAGAAATGTTTTCTCTAACAGTATCTATTTTAAGCCGGGAGTGGTGGCTCATGCCTATAATCCCAGCACTTTGGGAGGCTCAGGCGGGTGGATCACCTGAGGTTGGGAGTTCGAGACCAGCCTGACCAACATGGAGAAACCCCGTCTCTACTAAAAGTACAAAAAATTAGCTGGGCGTGGTGGCGGGCATCTGTAATCCCAGCTACTAGGGAGGCGGAGGCAGAGGAATCGCTTGAACTTGGGAGGCGGAGGTTGCGGTGAGCCAAGATCACGCCATTGCACTCCAGCCTGGGCAATAAGAGCGAAACTGCATCTCAAAAAAAAAAAAAAAAAAAAAAAAGACCACACAATATCTGTTTTATAGAAAGAATATCAAGAGAAGTAAAGCAAGTTTTTTTGCAAGGGAGGAGATGTGGGGAGATACCTAGATGACAGGCATGATAATGTTCCTTCTGGTTTACTTCACAATTCCATCCTTTGCTAAAGCAATGTTTACCTTGATTTGGCGTTTCTCATCTTGTCTTCCTCTTCCTGACTTGGCTTTAGCTTTTAAACTAAAAATAAAGATAAATGAAGGCAGAGAAGAATTTTTACTAGCAAGTGTTGCACAAGAAATAACTATAGTCTCATAAAGTTTTATCTTTATTCACGTCTTGCAATTTGAAATGTAGTTAAATCATAAGGCAAGGCTTCATACCACGTCCCTGAAGCTAAATACAGTACTTTTCTACTTATCTTCTTTAATAGAACTTATTTATTTTTAAACTTTAGTACACTAAGATTTTAAAAATCTTAAACTACCAGTGTGGGCTAGGATTCTCTTTACAAGTTTTGCAGAGGGACAGAGACTGCACACAGGAAACTTGATACAACTAATGTCACCAAATTAGATAATGTGTAACACAATGTCCAACTTTTGAACAGACACCATTTCAACAAATACCAGATTTGAAGATAACCCCACTGAAATCTGAAAAAAAATATTTCAAATCAGAGAGAAGATTGTACAGATAGTCTTGAGCTTAAAAAAATCTGTAACATTTTAGTTTCAAATGCACTTTGTAAGCTAAGATTCAAACATACACTTTGGGCACTTATGATCAAAATTTGGAATAATAGTATGGTAGGTTTCAATTCTTCCAAGTCAACTTGGGCATTGCAAATACCAACTGAACTATCTATCACAAATATGTTCTGTTTCCTTGAAATACATTAGGTTTTTAAAAAATGATACTACTCACAGTGGGAGAAACAAATTTATAATCAATTTATGTGGGTAATATTAATACAATAATATTAGAAATATTGTGCTATGCCGAGCTAATGTTTAGTAACTTTCTGAAAAGTCTGTGAAGTGTCTACTTGACACAAATTTAAGTAAATATAAAAATTTTGAAATAAAAAAAGTCTTCTATACTTTTTATACTCTCTCCTTTGTATGCTAGGGAGAAGTTGAACGGTCTAGGAAACTTGTTAAGTCTTTTAAAATCTGCAATTTCTTGGCTAAAACACAACATGCCATTTGAGGTCATTCTTTCCAACTGAGTCACTGACTCAGGGCTCAGAGCATGGTGCTTAAATGTCAATGGAGACAAGCCCTCTGACTGTGATCCTCATTGCCGTGATACAGTCTCCTGTTCTGGATACTCCCATTCTTATAAAAAGCAACTCTTGCTTATTTATTATGTAGGGGAGAAAACAAAATTTCTTTTCTTTCTTTTTTAGGCTCTTCGTTGAGATCGTTTCCTGAAAACAAACATCGGATTAACAAAAGAGACAAGCGGAAGTTTATTAACGCATGTTGTACCCATCATGCAGGAGAGGCCTCAGTTCAAAAGTATTCCTCTCTCAAGGCAGTGGCTTAGGGGACTTGCTTAAATAGTATTTCAACAAAGAACCATCAATCTGATATAGCAGAAAGACAAAGGAGAGAGCAGTTTCAGTCTTTCAAAAGGTAGGAAAACGTAGGAAGACAGTAAAATATGTCTGCAATTTTTTCTGTTGCCTCCTGGTGACTTCTCTGGGCTGATAAGCAAGCTCTGTCTCAAGGAAGGATTGATGGCCTGCCATCAGGCAAGCAGAGCCTGAGACAGAGTGTTCCCCTGTGTTTTCAGTGTTTGTAATCTAACAATCCTCACTATTTTGGTGAGAAATATTTTGGTTTCCTTCAATAAAAATCTGAGAGTTCCTAATGTAGAAATACTGTGTCTAATTCACTCTTTGATCTTCCCAAGGATCTCCATAGAGCAGGGGACTAATTTAGTGTTTGTTGAATTGAATTTATTTAAGGTTGGCTTTCTTTTCTCCTTACAATTTCACATTGTGACTTTTACTGTTTTCTTTGTTGTGTGCCTGCATTAGACCACCACTTACTGATTTTTGCACTACTTAATGGGAGCAGGAGAGTAAAATTGCCTATTTGATTCTGAGCCTGAATCAGATAAATAGTAATATTTTGGAAGCCTCCAGGAAAAGGTAGGAAGCAGAAGGAATGTGCTGTCAGGGATTTTTCTGCCTACTAGGGGATTGGTGCAGTAGAAAAGAAGGTGTAGAAGTAAGATGGGCTTGTTTTCAAACTTCTGCCATTTCCTAGGAGGAGTTTGTCATCTTAAATGGGAAGAACAAGGCTTACCCTTAGGAATGTTGGGAAGATGAAATAAAATGTTACACATAAAGCGTCCAGGATAATGCCAAATGTACAAATGGTAGCCATTAAAATCTGAACCAGAAAGATTATGGTATTACAAAATAAGAGATTATTTTTTAGGTTACATTGCTTGCTTAGAAATTACTCACTCTTTCAAAATAGGTTTCAATTGTCCCCTTTCACTTCCATGATATGTGAAGAAAGCTGACCCAATCCAGAGAACTCACCCACCATGGAGAAGACAGCTGAGTACTACACCATTACACAGAGCAACTCCCTGCCACTGTTAGGGTTGGTAAGCTACGCCAGAGCCTACATTGGTGATTAACATGTTAGAAGCAAGTAGTATCCCTTAGAAATCAATCAATAAAGATAAAATCTTGAGGAATTCCTCTGATAAAAGACAAAGAGGTACACATTGGCTTGTAAAATAGAATTCAACTGTAAAAGTGACATATGAAAAAATGATACAGATTAACAATTTCTTTTAAAGGCAGATAAAAATTCACAAGTCAAGTGCAAATGAAAGAAATCTCAAAATACAATTAAATGTGAAAGATGTCTCCCTTCCAGGAGGTGAAACTTAATCATTCCCACCCTAAATCTTTAAATATGGACTGTTCTTAATGATTTGCTTCCAAAGAATCAAATATGAAGAAAGAGAAAAAGAGGGGAGACAGGAAGGAGAAGAAACTTTACAGTGGAGAAAACTATCCAACACTATCTTGCCCAGGTATGAAGGATAACATCACCAGTAATAAGTCATGTCTCCAGTCTAACCATGAGAAGAACGTCAGATAAATCTTCCTCTCTACTAAATAACTGATCACCTTTCCTTAAAATGTTCAAGATCACACACACACACACACACACACACACACAGAAAAGATTAAGAAACTGTCACAGACCAGAAGAGATTAAGGAGACACAACAAGCACAACAAGTACATGTAATGTGGTATTACTAAATGGGATTTTGGAATAGAGAAAAGATACTAGTTTAAAAAATAATAACAATAACTTGTGAAATCTGAATAAAGTCTGAGATTTAGTTAGTAGTAATGTACCAATATTTTCTTACTGCGACAAATGTATCATGGTAATGTAAGATATCAGTAATAGGAAAAATTGCGGGGAAAGGTATTATCTTAATAACTTTTTAAAAAATCTAAAGCTATTCTAAAATGAAAAGATGATTTTGACCCATTGTGGAAAGCAATGTGGTGATTCATTAAAGACTTAAAAACAGAACTACTATTGAACCCAGCAATCCCATTATTGAGTATATGCCCAAAGAAATATAAATCATTCTATTATATCAGACACATGCACATATATGTTCATTGCAGCACTATTCACAATAGCGAAGACATGGAATCAACCTAAATGTCCATCAGTGGCAGACTGGATAAAGAAAAATTTGGTACATATACACCATGGAATATTATGCAGACATAAAAAAGAATGAGATCATGTCCTTTGGAGGGACATAAATGGAGCTAGAGGTCAATATCTTTAGCTAACTAATGCAGGAACAGAAAACCAAATACTGTATGTTCTCACTTATAAGTAGGAGCTAAATGATGAGAGAGGAACAGCAGACACTGGGATCCAACAGAGGGTTGAGGTTGGGTTGAGGGAGAGGATCAGGAAAAATAACTAATGAGTACTTGGCTTAACACCTGGCTGATGAAATAATCTATATAACAACCCCCATGACACAGGTTTACCTATATAACAAACCTGCACATGTGCCCCTAAACTTAAAAGTTGAATTTTTAAAAAGATGATTTTGAAAAGGGAAAAGCATTTATTAATCAATAATGTTTTCATATTTTAAATAATATACAATTCACAATAACATTGTAAGAGTCATGACAAACATGGGGATGCAGGATCAAATTATAAAAAGCCAAAACTTAGAAATACAGGTAAGTAAGGAAAAACACAACTGTAATGGAAGACTTTCACACTCTTTTCTCAGCTTTTGATCTCAAATAAGCAAAATTTAATATTTAATTGTATTTTATGCAAATTAAATTTAATACTTATTTGTACAAAATACAAAAATTTAATACTTATTTGTATTTTAAATTTAAAGAGAGTGAGAATAAAATAATGCAGTTGAATTAGGATACGATATCTATACTAAGGTTTGTACAATAGTTAATCATACACTAGGACATAATAAAAACTATATATTCCCAAAAGTTGAGAATGAATAGACCGAAGTAGCTGGCTACAATAAAATTAACCCACACACATAAAGTTGACTGACAAACTACCAAAAACACAAAAACACTTAAGTTTTAAAATATTCTCTAGCAAAAAAAAAAGATTAAAATAAAAATCAAGATACTAATGCAGGTCAGTTTTAAAATTCAAACAATGAAATCTTACATGTCAAAAAACATGGGATGTGACCAAAGCAGAATTTAAGCAAGAATTCTGTTTTAAATATGTAACATTTTTATTTTTAAGGCTGAATAGTATTCTGTATGTATCCATTTTCTTTATCCATTCATCCACGGATGGACACTTAGGTTTATTCCACATTTTAGCTACTATGAATAGTGTAGCAACAAACATAACAGTGCAGATATTCTTTGACATACTGATTTCATTTCTTTTGAATATATACCCAGTGTGGGGTTGCTGGATCATATGATAGTTATATTTTTAATTTTTTGAGGAACCTCCATCCTGTCTTCCACAATGGCTGTACTAATTTACATGATCACCAATAGTATACTACAGCTCCCTTTTCTTCACATTCTCACCAACGTGTTACCTTTTTCAAAACAGCTATTCTAACACGTGTGAAGTAATATCTCATTGTGGTTTTATTTTATATCGCTCTGATATGAGCACTTTTTTCATATACCTGTCGGACATATTTGTCTTCTTTTGGGAAATGTCTATTCAAATCCTTTGCCCATTTTCAATTGGGTTATTTGTTCTCTTGCTATTGAACAATGTGATTTCCTCTATATTTTAGATATTAACTCTTTATCAGATGTATGGTTTGCAAATACTTTCTCCCATTCCATAGATTCCCAACAACATGGATAAACCTGGAAGACATTATATTAAATGAAATAAGCCAGGCCCGGAAATACTAACACCATATGATGTTGCTTACATGCGGAATCTAAAAAAGTCTAACTCATGCTAGGAGAGAGAAGAGTGGTGGCTATCAGGGGCTGGTGGTGGGGAAAGTAAAGAGATTGAGGAGATGATGGTCAAAAGATACACAATTTCAATTACACCACAAGAGGAGTAAGTTTAAGAGGTCTAATGTACCACATGGTGATTATAGTTGATAACAATGTATTGTATACTTGAAAGTTGCTAAGAAAGTGGATTTTAAGTGTTCTGACCACAAATAAATATGTGAGGTAATGCATGTTAATAAGCTTTATGTAACCATTTCACAATGTATACATATTTTAAAACATCATTTACACTATAAATATGTAAAATTTTGTCAATTAAAAAATAAGAAGATTATATTATATATATAAAGTTTTCAATATTCAGAAGACATTGAAAGAATGTAAAGGCACCAACCATATATTCAACTCAAACACTCAGGGGAAAAATTCAACAAAACAAACTGTAAGAAGGACAACTGTAGGTACTAAAGCAGAAATCCAGCATTTGAAAATCTAAAGATAGTAGAATTAATAAACTCAAGATATAAATCTTTAAGGAAAAACTATAAACTTTTATAAATATAATTTAAAAACTATGGAGAAAATTCAAAATTAAGAAATAGAGGGAAAACAACAGAATATGAAAGGCCAGTTATGGAGGCTGACGCCTGTTATCCCAACCCTTTGGGAGTCCAAGCAAGGAAGACCTCTTGAGACCAGGAGTTTGAGACCAGTCTGGGGAACATAACAAGACCTTGTCTCTGCAAAACAAAACAAAATATGAACTATTACCATGAAGAACTTTATGTCTATAGATGCAAATATCTCAACATGAAAGATTTTCTACAAAATATGTTACTGAAATTTTTTCAACAATAATATGAAAACCTAAAGTATTAAATATTCATGTTATAACTTGACCAGTCTATATCTGTGACCGAATAGAACATTAGTAGATTTGCTGTGTGTTACTCAAACTTTCCTTCTAGGTAGTAACTGAGTCTGAAGTTCTAAAACCATGTGTCTGATATGAAAGTCATTGGGGCTGGTTCTTGCTTGTAATCATGGACTAAAGAGAATTTGGATCCCAAATAGCAGGCACACGTGGGCTCTGAAGTCCATGAGAACAAGAACTAAGTCCAAATAAAAGGGTATGTAACTTATGGAAGGCAAAATGAAGCTAAGGGTTTTTTGGCAGGGCCTAGAAAGGTGGTCAAGAAGAAACCAAGCCACAGGTAGGGTTAAGAGGTATTAATGGCTCTAGCAACACCACTACTGGGTATCTACCCAAAGGAAAAGAAGTCATTATATGAAAAAGACACTTGCACATGCGTGTTTATAGCAGCACAATTCACAATTTTAAAAATATGGAACCAGCCTAAATGGCCATCAATCAACAGAGTGGATAAAGTGTGAGATATATATATATATATATATATATATATATATATATATATATATATATGATATTTTCATAAAAAGTGTTTCGTGTTCACAGTTAAGTCATCTTTGCTAACTTCCTTTTGCCTATAGTAATTCAGGAGTTCCAAAGACCTCTCTTAATTTTGTACTGTCTCTCTGTCTTATAGTTCAAGCTGATACAATTTCTTATAAAACCTTATGGGCTTTATTTTTATCAATTTACTTTCTACTCTTTTAGATAAAAGCCTTCAACATATATCTTTAAGATAGGCCCTCTATATCTCAGGCTTTGGGCTAGATATGTAAGTTTGTGTGAATTCAGTGTAATAGAAGCCATGTGTGGATGAAGCTGCCTGAAGTGACAGAATAAATAGAGTGCTTATGACCAAACCTATGTGTCAACCCCTTCAAAAAAACAATAAAATTAAAAATTAAAGAAAAAATATACACACACACACACACACACACACACCCTAGAATACTACTCGGCAATAACAAGGAATGAAACAATGACATTCTCAGCAATCTGGATGGAATTAGAGACCATTATTCTAAGTGAAGTAACTCAGAAATGGAAATCCAAACATCCAACATTATATGTTCTCACTTGTAAGTGGGATCTAAACTATGAGGATGCAAAGGCATAAGAATGACATAATGGACTCTGGGGACTTGGGGAGAAGGGTGGGAGGGCATGAGGTATAAAAGACTACCCATTGGGTGAAGTGTACACTGCTTGGGTAATGGGTGCACCAAAATCTCAGAAATCACACCTAAAGAACTTATCCATGTAACCAAACACCACTGTTCCCCAAAAACTATTGAAATCACAAAAATAATAAAAACAAAATACATTAAGCCTCTGCCAGGACCCCTGACGAGTCTTTTCTCATTGTAGCATCAGGCTTTGGCTGAAAGTGTAAGTTCTCTAAATCAGGTCTATATGCAGATAAAAGGCCAGCAGATTTCAGACTTAGGAAGAGCCAATATTTTAATTCAAGTCTAAAGGCATAAAAACAAACAAACATAAAAGATGTCCCAACTCAAGGACATTCAGGCAGAAGGAATTTCCTCTTATTCTGGGAATAGTCAACTTATTGCTCTATTCACCCTTCAACTGACTGGGTAAAGCCCATCCACATGCAGGAGGTCAGCCTTCTTTACTCAATCAATTTAAATGTTATATTTATCAAATAACACCCTTACAGAAACACTCATAATAATGCTTGATCAAATATCTGGAAAGCCCACAGCCCAGTCAAATTCACACATAAAATTAATCATCACATCCCCACCAACCACAACATATAGTCATAAGATAAATATAGGATACCTGCAATAGACATTTCTATTCAAAAGAGGTGCAAAACAGTCATGGTCCATAGCAATTCCGAAATATATGTAGAGACATGTTTCCATTCCCTTGACCAAGGCTCAATCCTATTACCTGGGAATACTTCTCCATGACTCTTGACTATATTCTGGACTTTTGGCTCATCCCTCTGAGTGATATTTTCATAAAAAGTGTTTCATGTTCACAGTTAAGTCATCTTTGCTAACTTCCTTTTGCCTATAGTAATTCAGGAGTTCCAAAGGCCTCTCTTAATTTTGTATTGCCTCTCTGTCTTATAGTTCAAGCTGATACAATTTCTTATAAAACCTTATGGGCTTTATTTTTATCAATTTACTTTCTACTCTTTTAGATAAAAGCCTTCAACACGTATCTTTAAGATAGGCCCTCTCTATCTCAGGCTCTGGGCTAGATATGTAAGTTTATGTGAATTCAGTGTAATAGAAGCCATGTGTGGATGAAGCTGCCTGAAGTGACAGAATAAATAGAGTGCTTATGACCAAACCTATGTGTCAACCCCTTCAAAAAAACAATAAAATTAAAAATTAAAGAAAATCTGGGTCATTTTCATTTACAATGAATATGATAGGTCAAGATTTATGTTTTATCCTTGAAACATAAAATGTCCTCATAAATAAAATTGAAATTGTTGACATTTGCGAGGAAAAATTACTATAAGAATTGCTATATACCTAATGTCAAAATTCATATGTTGGAATCCTAACTCCCAATGTGACAGTTTAGGAGGTGAGACTCTTGGAAGGTGAGTGGGTCATGAGGGTGGAGCCCTCATGAGTGGGGTTAGTGACATAAAATGGATCTCAGAGAGCTCTTTCACTGTCTTTCTACCATGTAAAGATACAATGAGAAGTTGACAGTCTGTGATATGGTTTGGATCTTTGTCCCCACACAAATCTTATGTTGAATTGTAATTCCTAATACTGGGGGAGGGACCTGGTGGGAGGTGATTGGATCATGGGGGCAAATTTCCCCCTTGCTGTTCCCAAGATAGTGAGTGAGTTCTCATGAGATCTGATGATTTAAAAATCTTTGGCACTTCCTCTTCTCTCTCTCTGTCTCTCCTGGCCACGTGAAGACACTACCCCTTCACCTTCTGCCGTGACTGCAAGGTTCCCGAGGTCTTCCCAGCTGTGCTTCCCATGCAGCCTGCAAAACTGTGATCAATTAAACCTCTTCATAAATTACCCAGACTCAGGTATTTCTTTATAACAGTGTGAAAATGGACTAATACAGAATATTGGTATCAGAGAAGTGGGGCATTGCTATATAGATACCTGAAAATGTGGAAACAGCTTCAGAACTGGATAACAGACAGAGGTTGGAACAGTTTGGAATGCTCAGAAGAAGACAGGAAGAGGAGGAAAGGTTTGGAACTTCCTAGAGACTTGTTCAATAGTTTTGACCAAAATGCTGATACTGATATGGACAACGAAGTCCAGGCTGAGGTGGTCTCAGATGGAAATGAGGAACTTGTTGGGAACTAACAGGAGTAAAGGTCACTTTTGCTATGCTTTAGCAAAGAAACTGGTGGCATTGTGCCATTTCTCTAGAGATCTGTGGAACTATGCATTTGAGAGAGATGATTTAAGTTATTTAGTGAAAGAAATTTCTAAGCAGCAAAGCATTCAAGATGTGATCTGTAGCACTATATTTAGAACTATGGATGGGAATATTCCCCATTCTTGGTTACACTGTAGTGCAAGAAAAATCCTGGCTCTCTCTGTTGCACAACTGACTTATGCCATTCTGCTGTTGCTGTATGGAGTTAAGGAACATGACTGTATTTGATTTTTGAAAACAAACAAATTAAAAATAAAAAATATGTGCTCTGGCTGCTTCTAACAGCATTCACCCATATGCATGAACAAAAAGATTGTCTGAAACTGGAACTTATATTTAAAAGGGAAGCAGAGCATAAAAGTTTGGAAAATTTGCAGCTTGACCATGTAGTATAAAGGAAAAATCCATTTTCTGGGGAGCTGGCTGCAGAAATTTGCATAAGTAAAGAGAGTGTGATATGGTTTGCCTCCCCATCCAAATCTCATGTTGAATTGTAATTCCCAATGTTGGAGGAGGGACCTGGTGGGAGGCAACTGGATCATGGGGCAGATTTCCTCCGTGCTGTTCTCATGATACTGAGTTCTTACGAGATCTAATGGTTTAAAAGTGCATGGCACGTCCCCCTTTGCTCTCTCTATCCTGCCCCACTCATGCCTGCTTCCCCTTTGCCTTCTGCCATGATTTTAAGTTTTCTGAGGCCTCCCCAGCCATGCTTCATGCACAGCCCACAAAACTGTGAGTTAGTTAAACCTCTTCATAAATTACCCAGTCTTGGGTAGTTCTTTATAGCAGTATGAGAATGAAATAATACAGTCAGCAACTGTGAAGAGGGCCCTCACTAGAACCCAACCATGCTGGCACCCTTATATTAGACATTGAGCCTCTAGACCTGTGAGAAATAAATTTATGTTGCTTATAAGTCACCCAATCTATGCTACTTTGTTATAGCACTCAAAGGAACTGTGTTATAGCACACAGGAAAGTGTCTCTGTGTGTGTGTATATACAGAGAGAGTGTATACAGAGAGAATGTGTGTATAGAAAGAGAGAGAGATCCCAGAAAATGAAATATAAAGAACCTTGAAAAAAGGTTAGAAGAATTGCTAACTAGAATAACCAGTTTAGAGAAGAACATAAATGACCTGATGGAGATGAAAAACACAGCACGAGAACTTCATGAAGCACACACAAGTATCAACAGCTAAATCGATTAAGCAGAAGAAAGGATATCAGAGACTGAAGATCAACTCAAAGAAATACAGTGAGAAGACAAGGTTATAGAAAAAAGAGTGAAAAGAAATAAAGACTCCGAGAAATATAGGACTATGTGAAAAGACAAAATCCATGTTTGATTGGTGTACCTGAAAGTGACGGGGAGAATGGAGCCAAGATGGAAAATACTCTTCAGGATATCATCCAGGAGAACTTCCCCAACCTAACAAGGCAAGCCAACATTCAAATTCAGAAAATACAGAGAACACCACAAAGATACTCCTCGAGAAGAGCAACCCCAAGACACATAATCATCAGATTCACCAAGGCTGAAATGAAGAAAAAAATGTTAAGGGCAGCCAGAGAGAAAGGTCAAGTTACCCACAAAGGGAAGCCCTTCAGACTAACAGCAGATCTCTCAGCAGAAACCCTACAAGCCAGAAGAGAGAGGGGGCTAATATCAAACATTCTTTTTTGTTTTTTGTTTTTTCTTTTTTCTTTTTTGAGACAGAGTATCGCTCTGTAGCTCAGGCTGGAATGCAGTGGCGTGATCTCAGCTCACTGCAATCTCTACCTCCCAGGTTCACACCATTCTCCTGCCTCAGCCTCCTGAGTAGCAGGGACTACAGGCGCTCACTACAATGTCCGACTAATTTTTTTTTCTTTTTGTATTTTTAGTAAAGACAGGGTTTCACCATGTTAGCCAGGATGGTCTCGATCTCCTGACCTTGTGATCCACCTGCCTCGGCCTCCCAAAGTGCTGGGATTACAGGCGTGAGCCACTGTGTCCAGCCTCAACACTCTTAAAGAAAAAAATTTTCAGACTGGGCGCAGTGGCTCACGCCTATAATCTCAGCACTTTGGGAGGCTGAGGTGGGCGGATCATGAGGTCAGGAGTTGTAGACCAGTCTAACCAACATGGTGAAACCCTGTCTTTACAAAAATACAAAAATTAGCCGGGCATGGTGGCACACACCTCTAATCCCAGCTACTCAGGAGACTGAGGCAGGAGAATCACTTGAACCCGGGAGGCAGAGGTTGCGGTTAGCCAAGATCATGCCACCGCACTGCAGCCTGGGTGACAGAGTGAGACTCCATCTCAAGAAAGAAAGGGAAAAAAAAGAATTTTCAAACCAGAATTTCATATCCAGCCAAACTAAGCTTCATAAGTGAAGGAAAATAAAATCCTTTAGAGAAAAGGAAATGCTGAGAGATTTTGTCACCAACAGGCCTGCCCTATATGAGGTCCCAAAGGAAGCACTAAACATGGAAAGGAACAACTGGACCAGCCACTGCAAAAACATACCAAATTGTAAAGACCATCAACGCTATGAAGAAACTGCAACAACTAATGGGCAAAATAACCAGCTAGCATCTTAATGGCAGAATCAAATTCACACGCAACAATATGAACCTTAAATGTAAATGGGCTAAATGCCCCAATTAAAAGACACAGACTGGCAAATTGGATAAAGAGTCAAGACCCATTGGTGTGCTGTATTCAGGAGACCCATCTGACATGCAAAGACATAGGCTTAAAATAAAGGGATGGAGAAATATTTACCAAGCAAATGGAAAGCAAAAAAAGGAGGGATTGCAATCCTAGTCTCTGATAAAACAGACTTTAAACCAACAAAGCTAAAAAGAGACAAAGAAGGTCACTACATAATGGTAAAGGGATCCATGCAACAAGAAGAGCTATCCTAAATACATATGCACCCAATACTGGAGCACCCAGATTTCTAAAGCAAGTTCTTAGAGATCTACAAAGAGACTTAGACTCCCACACAATAATAGTAGGAGACTTTAACACCCTACTGTCAGTATTAGACAGATCAGTGAGACAGAAAATTAACAAGGATATCCAGGACTTGACCTCAGCTCTGGACCAAGCTGACCTAAAAGATATCTACAGAACTCTCCACCCCAAATCAACAGAATGTACATTCATCTCAGCACCACATCATACTTATTCTAAAATTGACAACATAATTGAAAATAAAACACTCCTCAGAAAATGCAAAAGTATGGAAATCATAACAAACAGTCTCTCAGACCACAATGCAATCAAATTAGATCTCAGGATTTAAAAACTTACTCAAACCCTCACAACTACATGGAAACTAAACAACCTTCTCCTGAATGACTACTAGGTAACCTAAATAATGAAATGAAGGCAGAAATAAAGATATTCTTTGAAACCAATGAGAACAAAGACAAAATATACCAGAATTTCTGGGACACATTTAAAGCAGTGTGTAGAGGAAAATTTGTAGCACTCAATGACCACAAGAGAAAGCAGGACAGATCTAAAATTGATACCCTAACATCACAATAAAAAGAACTAGAGAAGAAAGAGCAAACAAATACAAAAGCTAGCAGAAGACAAGAAATAACTAAGATCAGAGCAGAACTGAAGGAGATAGAGACATGAAAGACCCTTCAAAAAATCAATGAATCCAGGAGCTAGTTTTTTGAAAAGATCAACAAAATAGAGAGACCACTGGTCAGACCAATAAAGAAAACACAGAGAATAATCAAATAGATGCAATAAAAAATGATAAAGGGGATATCGCCACCAATGCCACAGAAATACAAACTACCATCAGAGAATACTATAAACACCTCTATGCACATAAGCTAGAAAATCTAGAAAAAATGGACAAATTATTGGACACATACACCTTCCCAAGACTAAACCAGGAAGAAGAAGAATCCCTGAGTAGGCCAAGAACAAGTTCTGAAATAGAGGCAGCAATTAATAGCTACCAACCAAAAATAGCCCAGGACCAGACAGATTCACAGTTGAATTCCACTGGAGGTACAAAGAGGAGCTGGTACCATTCCTTCTGAAACTATGCCAAACCATAGATAAAGAAGGACTTCTCCCTAACTCATTTTATGAGGGCAGCATCATCCTGATACCAAAACCTGGCAGAGACACAACAAAAAAAGAAAATTTCAGGCCTATCCCTGATGAACATTGATGTGAAAATCCTCAATAAAATGCTGGTCAAGAGAATCCAGCAACACAGCAAAAAGCTTATCCACCACGATCAAGTCAGCTTCATCTCTGGGATGCAAGGCTGGTTCAACATACACAAATCAATAAACATAATTGATCACATAAGCAGAACCAACAACAAAAACCACATGGTTATCTCAATAGATGCAGAAAAGGCCTTCGATAAAATTCAACAGCGCTTCATGCTAAAAATTCTCAACAAACTAGGCAGTGAATGAATGTATCTCAAAATAATAAGAGTTATTTATAACAAACCCACAGCCAATATCATACTGAATGGGCAAAAACTGGAAATATTCCGTTTGAAAACCAGCACAAGACAAGGATGCCCTCTCTCACCACTCCTATTCTACATAGTGTTGGAAGTTCTGGCTAGGGCAATCAGGCAAGAGAAAGAAATAAAGAGTATTCACTTAGGAAAAGAGGAAGTCAAATTGTCTCTGTCTGCAGATGACATGATTGTATATTTAGAAAACCCCAATGTCTCAGCCCAAAATCTCCTCAAGCAGATAAGCAACTTCAGCAAAGTCTCAGGATACAAAAATCAATGTGCAAAAAATCACAAGCATTCCTATACACCAATAATAGACAAACAGAGAGTCAAATCATGAGTGAAAATCTAGAAAATCTAAACCATTCACAACTGGTAAAAAGAGAATAAAATACCTTGGAATACAACTTACAAGGGATATGAAGGACCTATTCAAGGAGAACTACAAACCACTGCTCAAGGAAAGAAGAGAGGACACAAAGAAATGGAAAAACATTCCATGTTCATGGATAGGAAGAATCGGTATCGTGAAAATGACCATACCGCCCAAAGTAATTTATAGATTCAATGCTATCCCCATCAAGCTAACATTGACATTCTTCACAGAATTGGAAAAAACTACTTTAAATTTTATATGGAACCAAAAAAAGAGCCTGCATAGTCAAGACAATCCTAAGCAAAAAACAAAGCTGCAGGCATCACGCTACCTGACTTCAAACTATACTACAATTCTACAGTAACTAAAAGAGCATGATATTGGTACCAAACAGATATATAGATCAATGGAACAGAACAGAGGCCTCAGAAATAACATCACATATCTACAACCATTTGATCTTTGGAAAACCTGACAAAAACAAGCAATAGGGAAATGATTCCCTATTTAATAAACAGTGTTGGGGAAACGGGCTAGCCATATGCAGAAAGCTGAAACTGGATCCTTTCCTTACATCTTATACAAATATTAACTCAAGATGGATTAAAGACTTAAATGTAGACCAAAAACCATAAAAATCCTAGAAGAAAACTTAGGCAATACCATTCAGGACATAGACATGGGCAAAGACCTTATTACTGAAACACCAAAAGCAATGGCAACAGAAGCCAAAATTGACAAATGGGATCTAACTAAACTAAAGACATTCTGCACAGCAAAAGAAACTATCATCAGAGTGAACAGGTAACCTACAGAATGGGAGAAAATTTTTGCAATCTATCCATCTGACAAAGGGCTAATATCCAGAATCTACAAAGAACTTAAACAAATTTACAAGAAAAAAAACAAACAACTGTTGGGAACAAGCCCCCCAAAATCTGGCCATAAACTGGCCCTAAAACTGGCCATAAACAAAATCTCTGCAGCACTGTGACATGTTCATCATGGCCATAACGCCTATGCTGGAAGGTTGTGGGTTTATGGGAATGAGGGCAAGGAACACCTGGCCCACCCAGGGCAGAAAACCACTTAAAGGCCTTCTTAAGTCACAAACAATAACATGAGCGATCTGTGCCTTAAGGACATGCTCCTGCTGCGGTTAACTAGCCCAACCTATTCCTTTAATTCGGCCCATCCCTTCGTTTCCCATAAGGGATATTTTTAGTTAATTTAATATCTACAGAAACAATGCTAATGACTGACTTGCTGTTAATAAATATGTGGGTAAAATCTCTGTTTGGGACTCTCAGCTCTGAAGGCTGCGAGACCCCTGATTTCCCACTTCACACCTCTATATTTCTGTGTGTGTGTCTTTAATTCCTCTAGTGCCACGGGGTTAGGGTCTCCGCTACTGAGCTGGTCTCGGCAAACAAACCCATCAAAAGGTGGGCAAAGAATGTGAACAGATACTTCTCAAAATAAGACGTTTATGCAGCAAATAAACATATGAAAAAAGGCTCATCATCATTGGTCATTAGAGAAATCCAAATCAAAACCACAGTGAGATATCATCTCACACCAGTTAGAATGGTGACCATCAAAAAGTCAGGAAACAACAGATGCTGGAGAGGATGTGGAGAAATAGGAACGCTTTTACACTGTTGGTGGAGTGTAAATTAGTTCAACCATTGTAGAAGACAGTGTGGTGATTCCTCAAGGACCTAAAACTAGAAATATCATTTGACCCAGCAATCCCATTACTGGGTATGTACCCATAGGATGATAAATCATTTTACTATAAAGACACACACACGTATGCTTATTGTGGCACTGTTCACAATAGCAAAGACTTGGAACCAACCCAAATGCCCATCAATGTTAGACAAGATAAACAAAATGTGGCCCATATACACCATGGAATACTATGCAGCCATATAAAGGATGAGTTCATGCCCTTTGCAGGGACATGAATGAAGCTGGAAACCATCATTCTCAGCAAACTAACACTAGAACAGAAAAAAAAACACTGCAGGTTCTCACTCATAAGTGAGAGTTGAACAATGAGAACACATGGACACAAGGAGGGGAACATCACACACTGGGGCCTGTCAGGGGTTGGGGGTGGGGTAGGGGAGGGATACCATTAGGAGAAATACCTAATGTAGATGATGGGCTGATGGGTGCAGCAAACCACTGTGGCACATGTATACCTAGGTAACAAACCTGCACGTTCTGCATATGTACCCCAGAATTTAAAGTATAATTTAAAAATTTTTTTAAAAAGAATTTTAAAGTTAATAATGATTATGCTTTAATGAAATAGACACAAGATCACAATAATGATAACCACATAAAAGATGGTTCAAATTTAGTTTAAAATATACATGAACTAAATTTCAGGAGGAATTTATCAAAATGTTAACATTTTTATCTCTGTGTGATGCAATTATGGATGACTTTTATGTCCTTTTTTCTATTTAGTTTCTTCCCCCACAGTAAGAATATTACTTAAATAAACAGAAAGCCAAAACACACACACACACACACACACACACGCATGCACGCACACAATAAAAATGAGCTTAAAATATGTGGTACCGAAAGATTTTTCTTTGAACAGTTGCACAAGCAAAGACAGTACTTAGTAGTAAAGGCTCTAAGGAAAACGTGGACATCTCAGCACAGATGGCAGGATAAAAATGTAATATGGGGAGCACAAGAAATATGCAGACTGAATCAAAACAGAGACAATTCCCTTAAGTAGGTGAGCTTTTAAAAATTGGGCACAGAAACCATTCATTCATACCAGATCTTGCCCAGAATCATTGAAAGAAAAACAGTGGAAGACAATGACGGGGATTTGGGAAGAGGAGAATGAGAAGCCAATGCCCTGCTGCCTGCCACCCTTTATCCACACCTGCCTCTCTCCTCTGCCCCAGGGCTCCCAGCAGCAGGCTCAGCAGATGCATTAGGTCCATGCAACACAGTTTGAAAAATCAACATCATCATCTTAGGTTAGATCTACTATCAGTCACTCCCTATTAAAGATGAGCTGGAAATTATCAGAATCCACAGTATAATCTTTGTGGTTTACTACATATGAAAATTTAAGAAGACTTATGCTATTCTCATGACACTAAAGCTTGGTTTATTAATTGTCCACAAATTTATTCGTCCTGTCTGTTAAAACCTTATTTAAAAAATATTATTTGGGGCCGAGTGCGGTGGTGCACGCTTGTAATCCCAGCACTTTGGGAGGCCAAGGCAGATGGATTGCCTGAGGTCAGGAGTTCGAGACCAGCCTGGCCAACATGGTAAAACCCTGTCTCTACTAAAAATACAAAAATTAGCCAGGCGTGGTGGCATGCACTTGTAAACCCAGCTACTTGGGAGGCTGAGGCAGGAGAATCACTTAAACCCTTAAATCACTTAGACAGAGGTTGCAGTGAGCCAAGATCTTGTCATTGCACTCCAGCCTGGGTGACAAGAGCAAGATTTCATCTCCAAAAAACAAACAAACAAACAAAAAAAAGTATTCCGCCGGGCGTGGTTGGGTGGCTCACACCTGTATTCCCAACACTTTGAGAGGCCAAGGCAGAAGGACTGCTTGAGTCCAGGAGTTCAAAAACAGTCTGGGCAACATAGAACCCATCTCTACAAAAAATTAAAAAATTAGCCAGATATGGTGGTGTGCACCTGTGGTCCCTGCTACTCAGGACACTGAGGTGAGAGGGAGGATTGCTGGAGTACAGGAATTTGAGGCTGCAGTGGACTATAATCACACCACTGCATTCTAGCCTGGGCAATAGTGAGACCCTGTCTCATAAAAATAAATTTTAAAATTCATATATATATTATTCTAGGTATTAGCATTTATAGGTACTTGGCCTAGAAGGATGCTTCCTGATCGTTAGAGTTCCCCAGAGTAAGAAAAACAGAAGGAATACATGTGAGTGAATCTGACAAAAACTGTGGGACTGAGATGTCAAGTCAGTTTTGGCTTGAGCACACTTGGCTGTACTTGACATGAAAGGGAAAAGAGTTCTTCCTGTGTCTGGCCACAGTGAGCCTGGACAAGGTTGTATAATGATGGCAGCAATCAGAGCAGCAGCATGAACCCAGTCACGTTGTATCAAAGCTGAGCTTAATCTAGCAACTGCAGCTGCAGTGAGCAGAGGTTTGGAGAGAATTGAAGCACTTGGATAGATCTTGCTTACTGAATCTATTAAAACTTTTCAGAGATTTCAACAGCTGGCCTTTCCTCATTATGGTACCAATGGCTGCAGTAGAAATAAATGTGGACATCTCTTTCAACTGTATGGGAAACAATAGCACAGAAGCATATTCTAGAACTATGCTGCCCAATGTGAATGGAGACCTGGGTTCTGAATCTGCCCCACTATCTCCACCTCTCCCAAGCAGTCCATGTGATGCTCAGTATGCATGAGGACTAAGGGGAAACATCGCAGGCTGACCCGGGGAAGGGGAGTCATCTGCGGGTACAGCTATGCCCAGTGGCATATTAGCCACACCTTGCGATTAAGCTCTCAAATTTTGGCTAGTTTGAATTGAAGTGTAAAGTACACATCAGATTGCAAAGACTTAGCATAGGAAAAAAATGTAAAATATCTCAATAATTTTCATATTGATTACATGTCGAAATGACTTTTTTGATATTTTAAGCTAAATAAAATATATTGGAACAATACAGTCAGGATGGACAAAGTTGACTCGAAGAAAGCTAAGGGCAAGATGTCTACCTATGCCTTCTTTGTGCAGATGGGCAGAGAAGAACATAAAAAGAAAAGTCTAGAGTTCCCTATTCATTTTACAGAATTTTCCAAGAATTGCTCTGAGAGGTAGAAGACAATGTCTGGGAAAGAGAAGTCTAAATTTGACGAAATGGCAAAGGCAGAAAAAGTACACTATGATTGGGAAATGAAGAATTACGAACCAGTTAAGGAAGGCAAGAAGAACCCTAATGCCCCCAAAAGGCCACCATCTGGATTCTTTCTGTTCTGTTCAGAATTCTGCCACAAGATCAAATCCACAAACCCTGACATCTCTATTGGAGACGTGTCAAAAAGCTGGGTGAGATGTGGAATAACTTAAATGACAGTAAAAGACAGTAAAAAGCAGCCTTACATCACTAAGGTGTCACAGCTGAAGAAGTGTGAGAAGGACGTTGCTGACTGTAAGTCTAAAGGAAAGTTTGATGGCCCAAAGGGTTCCACTAAAGTTGCCTGGAAAAAGGTGGAAGAGGACAACAAAAAAAAATGAGGAGGAAGAAAAGGAAGAAGAGGAAGAGGAGGAGTAAAAAATTTAAAAACCTCTGTCTCCTTGTGAATACCTTAGAGCAGCAGTCTCCAACCTTTTTGGAAACCAGGGACCAGTTTTGTGAAAGACAATTTTTCCACGGATGGGTGGGGGGATGGTCTTTGGGATGATTCACACACATTATATTTATTGTGCACTTCATTTCTATTATATTACATTGTAATATATAATGAAATAATTATACGACTCACCATAACGTAGAATCAGTGGGAGCCGACAGCTTGTTTTCCTGCAACTAGACAGTCTTTCTGGGGGTGATGGGAGGCAGTGACAGATCATCAGGCATTAGTTAGATTCTCATAAAGAGCAGACAACCTAGATCCCTCGTATGCACGGTTCACAACACGGTTTATTCTCTATGAGAATCTAATGCTGCTACTGATCTGACAGGAGGCGGAGCTCAGATAGTAATGTGAGCCATGGGGAGTGGTTGTAAATACAGATGAAGCTTTGCTCACTTGCCGCTCACCTCCTGCTGTGTGCCTGGTTCTTAACAGGCACATAGATAACATAGACTGTTATCTATTTATGGCCCAGGGATTGGAGACCCCTGCCTTAAAGTAGGGGAGAGCTGTAATTGACACATCTCTTATTTGAGAAGTGTCTGTTGCCCTCATTAGTTTTAATTACAAAGTTTGATTACGATCGTATTGTTGTCTCTCAAACTAGAAACTGTTCACATGAAGTGGCCAAGTGGGTCTAGAGCACCCTGAAACTGTATCAAAGTTGTACATATTTCCAAATATTTTTAAAATGAAAAGGCAACTTCATGCTCCCCTCACTCTGTGTGCTTTGTTGTTAGTGTGATCAGGCATTTAAAGGTGCTTCTGGCATTTTTTTTTTAATTTGGAAGGCAGTGTTAACTACATGGTTATTGGCTAGAAATCCTGAGTTATCAACTGCATATATCTATAGTTTGTAAAAACAACCAAGACAAACTCTTGATGTTCTTTGTTTGACGTTCGGGCTGTGGTGGAAGATGCCTTTGGGAGTGGCCGTAGCTCAGGCTGTGCACTATGAGGCTGGGCCTGTTGACTGCACTGTGCATTCATTTCGCTTCAGGTTGTCTTGTTTCTGTATCTAATGACATAGCATTCTACTACCATTCCTAGCTGTGAACAAAAGGTGGTCAGCTGGCTTCAGAAGTGTTTACTTTCTGTTTTTGCTTTTTTTTTTTTTTTTCAGTTAAGTGTGGTAGTTTTTAAACCATTAGTTTTTAAACTGTAGAACTTTTCATTGTCAACAAAGCGAAGACCCACTGCATCAATGAAAGTTCAAGAACCTCCTGTATTTAAACATGATTGCCAACATTCTGTTTTTTCTTTTTTGTATGTTTAGAATGCTGAAATATTTTTGAAATTAAATAAACAGCATTAAGTTTTAATAATACATTACTAAAATCATTTTCAACGTTTCTCTGACCGTTTTTTAGGTGTGGATACTAGAAAATTTTAAATTATACATGTGGCTTGTATTTAAGAAACTGGCATTAAGTTTCTACTGGACAGCACTGCTACAGAGAAAACAGAATTGGGACTGCTGTTGTTAGGCCCTCAGGTCTTATTTGGGATTTTTGTGGAGGGAGGATTCCTTGTTTTACGAATGGAGAAAACACAGCTTCATCCTTTTGAGTTCTTGATATTTCATTTGGGGTTTGAGTTTCTTTTTGAAAGCAGGAAATACCAGTTACATTCCATAATAAATGATGGAGATGTGGACTAACCCAAAAATGAACCCAGAGTGAGCCTCTGTTGGCTTGTGCCATGGTTAGAAACGGCATTGAGTCTTTTGATCAAACCGATTCTGTTTTGTTGCCAATATGAAAAGGAGAAAATTATCTAAACAGATTTCAAAATAGGAATGTGGATATTGACCATCAAAATGAGCCTAGGAATATACCATATCATTGAGAGCTGGTCTGAACTTTTATCTAGGGATATGTTCTCTTTCATTTAGGTCTAAACTTCTCTGCAGAATAATTTTATCTGAAATTGAAGATTAATCTTCCGAAGTCTATGAATTCTAACACAGCATTAAATTACATATTTCTTCAAGAGTGTCTTCATTCATCATTTACATACATTTTGAGAGTCTGAGTAACATAACAGTAGATTCTAAGATGGAGTTTACATTATACAGTCCCATACTTCAAGGGCCTTCGCATTTTCATTTGTTTATTCAACAGATATTTATTGAGCACTTACTATGTGCCAGGCAGTCTGCCAGGCATTAGGGGTGCAATAGGAATCAAAAATAGAATAAGATCACTGATCTCCCAAAAATTACAGCCTACTGTGGGAGGTAGACATTTATCAAATAATCACATGTGAGAGGTCTCAGAAGCAGGGAGCAGGGAGAATTCAAAGCTCAAGTGGAAGGATGAGTTGTAGACAGGAGGAAGTACAGCTCCTCCAAATGTAACAGGAGAAGTGATTCCCTGAATCCGGTTGGCTGCAAAACAAGTCAATGTGTTTGATATAAAGTGTGTGAGAAGAGAGCAAAGATAGCTGGAATGCTTCGTATATTATTTTACAACTCATCATCTAGGCATGGCTAGTTACTCAAGGTAAGGTTTAATTTAAGATAATGTCCAAGATTTAGAAATAGACTCATCTGTTAGTAAATTGCAGGTTTGGGGTGGCAAGACACATAATAACAGTAGGAGATACTTGGCAGTAGAGACAGGCTTGTCATCACCATCTAGGAAATCTATGATGTACAAAGACTGGGATTCTGTACTGGCAGAAACCCTTCAGCAGACCCAAGCAGCAAGGCAGAATACCATTGCAAAAACTCAAAACACAGGTCAAGATACAATTCTAGGAATTGAGCATACAGAATATGAGGACATGGGGAGTTGGAGAAGAGAGAGATAATGACACTCAAGATAAAAACTCAGGTTTAGGAGTACTGTTATCAGAAATATTCAGAAAAAAGCCTTTATTTGTAGAACACTGTGGCAGTCCAGTGGCCACGACTGGCCATATCCTAGGGTAGATTAGCAAGTGTAATCCTGCAATACCATGAGCAGGATGAGCCTGTTAGGGAGCAAGGCTTACCCCCAAGTTCCCCAAGGATGTGGTACTTTAAATAGGTTTTAAAGAAGACTTGTGATTTAGAAAGTTGGAAGTTGGTAACCATGGTCAACACCATGTATAATAAATGCATTATCACTTTAATTCTTATAACACTTATACATTTATATATGTATAAATATATTTGTAATATAAAACATACAATATAGTGTTTATATTTTTAATATACAAACCAAGATTGTAAAATACATACTTTATATTTTCTAAATATGTATTTTCTAAACCATACACACACACACACATACATATATATACACATACATAGCTTAATAAATATTCAAATTTGGAGTAAAAATTATGCATAAAGGCATTTTAATGATTTTAAAATTATTCATCATTAAGGTAATTTTTTACAACAGAGCTATCACTAGTTTAATGTTACATCTTTCTTAGCTATGATTTTACACACAAAATTCTTCCAAAGACTTCTTCAATAAAGTGAAGTTCTTTAGGTAACTGGGAACGCTGTGGGGCACCCAAGAGTGGAGATTCATCCTGTTGCCCCATCCCATTTTCAACTCTCCCACCGCTCTCCACTCACTATGCATCAGCAAAGTACACTGGACCTTTGTCATAAGCCTCTTCACAGAGGTATGAAAGCCAGAGGGAGACAGAAAGAGGATGAGAGGGAGAAGGGTATATTAACCATGTTGCCAGCTTCTGTAAGCTTGATGCTTTAACTATCCTACACGCATATGCCAGACACATCAAAGTCTGCGACAACTTGATAATATGCCTGAGTCATCTTGCCTTAGCCTCCTGCCCCTTTTGTCCCCGCTCTTCTCAATGGGGTTTCTCCTCCCCAGTGGCACACTGTTCAAAAACAAATGAACTAAATCAGAGTCTATACCCTCAACCACCTCCCTTATCTCACACTCCAAGCCACTATACACCTGCTGTAATCACCTTAGGGCTAGATGCCAGACAACTAGGGACAACCTACATGCCCCAGAACTCACTGGAATTTTCAAGCTCTCCCATTCTAAGCCTGATTGCCCTGCCTTGCCCATTTTTCCCATAGAAACCATGGTGAAGGCTCATGGGCACCAGTTTTCCCCTCTCCCTCTGCTTCGGGACCAACCCTGGCACTTCCCTGTGTGGCCTCTGTGGCATGACCTATATTCCTTCTCTTGGAATCTGAGAGTATAATAAACCACCTTTTCAATGGCAGTTATCTCCTGGTCTGTTAGTTTTACTATGCCTTAATAGCAATAAAATCTATTAAAACCAAAAGGAGATAGGAAGAGGAACAAGGGGCATGGTTAATGACTGATTCTAGTTACTTTAGTTGATAATCTGCATGTTTTTATCTGCTTTGTTGCACTTGAGCAGGGCAAGACAGTTGTCTCCCCTCAAAGTCACAAAACAACAGATCTAAGAAGTTCAGAGGACACCAACCAGGATGAACATAAAAATTCTTATACTTTGGTATATTACATTCAAGATGCAGGAAAACAAAGACATAAAGCAAAATCTTGAAATAGATGGGAGTGAAGGACTAAGGAAAATTCTCAGGCATCTCTGTGGGTGACACCTTTGAGATAGAAAAAATAGGTAAGAAAATCTTCCATGTTGAATTCAGCCCTATATTCTTTCTTATTTCTCTATAACTTTCTCCACAGAATCTGCCAGTACCTAGATCCAGGCTTTATTTGAGACCTGGATTCCTATATCTATGCTTTCCTTAAATCTGATGAATTCATTTTTTCATTTTCTTCTTCTTATATAGCTTGAGTACTGCTCCATAACACTTTTTAAAATATTACTAGCCGGGCACAGTGGTTCATGCCTATAATCCCAACACTTTGGAAGGCTGAGGTGGACCACTTGAGCCAGGAGTTCAAGACCATCCTGGACAACAAAGGGAGACTCCATCTCTACAAAAAAAAAAAAAAAAAAATTAAAATTAAAAATTAGCTATTCATGTTGGTATGTTCCTGTAGTCCCAGCTACTCAGGAGGCTGAGGTGGGAGGATCATTTGAGGGCAGGAGTTCAAGACTGCAGTGCTATGATTAGGCCACTGTACTCCAGCCTGGGTGACGGTGAGAACCTATCTCAAAAATAAAAATAATAATAAAAATAAAAATAATATCACTTCTAGGTTTTGTTTTTTCCTCTGTCACTGATTTTTTACTCCTTTGGGTACTTAAACATTTTTAAATAATAAGGTAATGTGGTTTTCTTGCAGAAGACTAAGAAAGTTGAAACAAAGTCATCTGTGATCCTATAGTCCAAAGTTATTCACTGTTAGAAAGTGATGTTTTCCAGTGTATTTCTGTCTAGACATAACCATACCTCTTCTGTCTCGAAGTGTAACACATGCTATTTTATACCTCTGAAATATTCTTTCCTCCCATTTTAAGTGCTTTCAGCAACAGTAGCTGAGCATGGTGATATAAACCAAAAAGAGCTATCACCTTGGCACATAATACAGGACACCCGTATGACCTGGCACGTATATATAACAGCAAGAATACGTCAGCGATGGTACATACCCACTGTCCATCAGTTTATAGGCTCAGGCCTTAACATCAACATTGTGTGTCAGGGAACAGCAGTGGCAGAAGGAGTCTAATTGGGCAGATAGTTTCCTTTCTGCTTAGTGTTGGAATCAGGACAAGTGTCACCCTTCCTAGGGTTCTTGGATATTTTTTCCTCTTTTTTTTTTTTCTTCTTTTTTTTTTTTTGGGCGGGGGGGAGCCTAGCAGGGAAAGCCAAGTTGGGTCTTAAAGAAAGATATCATTTTGTTTTGTTTTGTTTTCTAAAAAGAGGTACAGGGGAGTAAATGATTGATTGGTGGAGGTAGGGTGGAGATGACTATATTATAACCATATTTGTGTCCTTAACTTTGAAACAAGTAATGCCGGTTCCTAGTCGGTGCATGCTCTTAGTATCTGTAGGATGTATTTTTAAAAGCCAAATGACTATCCCATCAAAACCTAAGCCAAGTGCAATGTTGTCTGGTTTTGCCTTTAAAAACAAAACAGATTTTTCACTACTTTCCAATGCGAGCACTAGCTTAACAAACTAACAAAAATTGGGAAACTTCCTTTCTTTCTTCAAATGCTTCTTAACTTCATTTATTCATCTGGGCTAAATTTTTTGTGACTTTTAGAATTACAAAAGAAAACACATAACCCTCCATTAAACAGACTCACCAAATAACACTTCAATTAAGAACAAAGCCAGTATTATGGTAAACAAGCCATGATATATAATATGCCTAATTAACTTCAGTAGATGCAATTATAAAAGATCTCTTTCATGACCCTGGTTGATAAATGTTTAAAGCTATTTACCTGCTTTGCAAATTGACAGTTTTCTATTCAGAGGCTACAAAAAAATTAATTAAATTTAAAAAATTTTAGTAACTGTCATTGTGGAAGGAAAAACCACAAGACATTAAAACTCTTCAATAGAGCCTCTTGTTTTCTAGTGAATTTTCACAAGTATATTGCCTTTTTTGTAAGCTGTCATAGTATAACTTATTTCACCCCTGAGGCTGTCACTTTTTCTCGTGAAAAAGTACAACACAGCTAAGATTTTCACGGTGTACCCAGTTGTACATTTAAAAAAAAAAAAATCATGTTCTTAATTATCTACAATTCTAGGAAGAAAAGCAACTACTGTGATTACTCAGGGAACAGAAAATCCTCTCTGTGTTCCTTCTAAGCAACATTGCATAAGATATAAAGAAGAAAACATCTATTTTATTTTGAAATAAGCATCAAAAGAGCTTGCCTAGTGGGATTATAAAAGAGTTCAGTTGGGCTGAGAGTTGCTTAAGCTGGAAGTGCCACACTGCAAGGGAGGGAACAGAAAGAACAGCAGTCCTTTCAGGGGATTACAGGGCAGTGCTGTGAGCCTGAGAGGCTGCATTCAGCTACTGGCTGAAACAAAGGCAGAGGCAGAGCTACTCTTAAGTGGAGGGAGAGTGAATAAAGAAAATGCCTGGCATTCAAAAGCTGCCTCTCAACTGGGATTCAGGATTGTTCTTTTTGTTTTCTAGGCATCAAGAAATCTACAAATGTTTGGAAAATATGTATACTTTTGAAGTGAGCTGAATATGGCTGGGACTTCTGCTTATCTGGTCTTCAATCTTCAATCTCCTCAATTAGAAGAGGAAAAATAAAACAGACAGAATGAAAAAGATTGCCATGAGGGAAGTTTCCACTTAAAAAAAAATATATGCATTGTAATAGAGGTCAAAACCGAGCTTGAACCTCCAAAGTATTGGGATAAGGCTGTGCACTGTAGCTCATGCATGTAATCCCAGCACTTAGGGAGACCAAGGCAGGAGGATTGCTTGAGACCAGGAGATCGAGACCAGCCTAGGCAATAAGTGAGACCTCGTCTCTACAAAAAATTTAAAAATTATCGAGGTGTGGCTGCACTGGCTTGTAGTCCCAGATACTGAGGAGGCTAAGGCAGGATAATCTTTTGAGCCCAGGAGGTTAAGGGTGCAGTGAGCTATGATTGCATCACTACACTCCAGCCTGGGTGACATAGTGAGACTTTGTCTCCAAAAAAAAAAAAAAAGAAAGAAACAATGGTAGGTGTGCTCCTGATTTTGTTCAGTGTTGCCCAATAAACAATCCTTTGTTTGAAGTCTTGCCCATGTCTACCTCTGCCATAAGACTTTCCCAGGCATCTCAGCTCAAAGTGATCTAGATTCATAGCACTTATCGCTAGTATTGCACATATGGCACCAAATACTTATGGCCTTGAATTTTCATTGAGATATGTTGGATTTGAATTGACTTTGAAACATTCTAAGGGAGAATTCCAGCAGAAAATTGTGAACTTAAGTCTGTCACTCAGGAAGGGTGCAGTCTAGAGATATAGAGATAGAAAGGTGAAAATCTTCAGAAAATAGGTGGTAACTGAAACAAGAAGAAAGAACAGGAGTACCTAAATAAAGGTCTGTAAAATGAGGAAAGAAAGTTCAGAAAGAATTCTTAAGAACATCATTACTTAAGAAGTACATAGTAGAAAAATTAGTGAAAGGTAATTGTAAGACGTCAGAAAGAATGGTTAAGATGGCAGAAAGAATGGTTGCTTTACGCAGGTTTTTAGTTTCCCCAAAGAGCGAGGTATTGTATTGTTGATTTCTGTGTTTTCCAGGACACCTATCATAATTTTATGCATGTAGTATGCCCTCAATATTTATTGAACAAGACATGAGGAATAAACACATATAAATATTGTTCTTAGTTCTCTTTTGATTGTTCTTTTCTTAGCATCAACACCAGTACCACTCCTATTCCAGCGTATTTATCTCACCTTTCAGAAGATATTGGGTAACAGCAGGGGGCCTGTTACTGGAGGACTCTGACCTCTAGGGGGAGCTCAAGGAGAGGAGTACTGAATGAGGGTCCAGACAGTCCTCACTGGGTCACTGTAGTAGCAGATTGAGCTTTTGGTGAATTACGAAGGGCTAAGAAGGTCCTGCTTCCACATGGTTCAATCTTTAGTTCTTTTGAAATCATACCTGTCTTTAAATGTCACATGACAGTAAGCGAATCTAGGCTTAAGTCCTACATGGAAAAACTTTCCTAACATGGAAAACCTAAACAAAATGCCAGATAGGATCTATGGGTTAAAATAATGGCCAAAAAACTACATATAGCCACTGAAATGTTTGGCCCAAGGTGTGTGTGTATGTTCAATAATTTGAATAACTTTGGAACAGGCATAAATTTACCACTCTGCCACAGCCCTAACACTTCTTTCACCTAATACCTGCCCCACTTCACAGATTTATTTCTTACCTTTTTGGTCTCTGTAGGCATTTGAATTTGCAAATATTGTTGAAATTTTTAAAAGTATATTTTTCCAGGTTACATTCTCCAAACTTTCATGGTTAAGATGTAAGTTCAATGTCTCCTAAATTCCTGCATTCTTCACCAGAAAAACAACAAATTGAATTCCTTTCTCTGACGACTTGTTTGATTCCACATAGAGGTTGGCAGAACAGGCAGATGATTGTGTGCACAGGTCACAGAAATTGCTGCAGTCTGTCCTAACTCTTTTGATTTGGGGTTCCATAACTTCCCTTATTTTATCTACCTCACCAGAGTTGAAATTATGGGAGTATCCCTTTTGAAGAGAATAAATCTGAATCCTTCTTTTGGTTGTGAATCACTATTGTCACCAAAAATTCAATAGAAAGGACAAAGAAGAGCTGAAAACAAAGTATCCAGGACTACGTGTAGGTCCAAGCTTGTTTTTCTTACACTTGAAAAGAAAATAAAGTGTACTGAAGTGAAAGCCCTTCTCCATAGTTCTATGATCAGATCCAAGACAGGAGACTTCACATCTCGCACAAACGAGCGTTCCAAAGCAGGAGGGATTAGACAACCACCACGAAGCCGGCACACTGCCACTGGGCTGGATTTCCCAGGGTAGGAAAACAAGCTCTTCTGCTATCCTAAAAGCACAAATATTTCAAGTCTCACCATGGGTAGCCAAGAAAATAGAGGAGAAAAGAGTCTTCCAAACCGTAAACCACCTATTTGTTTGAGGCATATTTTACAAGCTCAAGAAATCCACTGTTTGTCTTATCAATACAATCAGAAAAACAATTCATGAAATGTGTACCATATGTTGGGCTCTGCACCTGCACAGAGGTATAAGACAAGGACCCTGACTTCAAAAGGAGATAGTCTAACATTGTTGGCAGATGCGGGTTGATTTCCTGTCTCCAGCCTGATCTACAGCAGTATTTTGTTTTGAAATCCATTTACTTGAGAGCATTATGAACCAATTCATTGGTCATAAGCTCTATAGTAAGAATAATATCTAATATTAGCTCCCAGGTATGAGACATTCCAGGCATATTTTACAAGGGTGATTTTCAGGGTCCCATGGCAAAGATTTTCAATGGATTTGATCAAAAGTCAAAAGCAGCCCTTTCACATGCTCTTGCTGAGGAACTTGGCATTGTGACTGTACCTAATTGAAAGGCTTTGTTGGCTGAAGCGTGCTGGCCTCACGCCCAATCACAGGACCCCTTGGAACAATTAGTAAGGCCATTAGTTTGCATGCCTAATCCCAAGTGACCTTGTATGAGTCCCCCTGTGTCTTGGGATTTGCAGGTCCCATGGTCCAGTCCCACAGGAGAGTGAGATGTTAATCCTGCTTTTTTCTCTCTCTCATCCTTACAGATTGCCACAGGCCACTGACTGTCCTATAAATGGAGACTGAGTCTTTTTTTTTTTTTTTTAACTACTTGACAATAAAGTCTACATCAGAACATGTTAAAATTACAGGTGTTATTAACTTTGAACATCAATCTCACTATAATTTTTACTTTGGGCCTTGATAATAGCTCCTTCTCCCTTTTTATTTACTTTTTATTTTATTTTAATTTTTTGAGGCAGGATCTCATTATATTGCCCAGGCAATATAGCTCAGTAGCTATATATAGTTCAGTAGCTCAAACACAGCTCACTGCAGTCTTGACCTCCCAGGTTCAACTGATGCTTGTGCCTCAGCCTCCCATGTAGCTGGAACTGCAGGTGCGTGCCACCATGCACAGCTAATCTTTTTATTGTTTTGTAGAGACAGAGTCTCACTCTATTGCCCAGGATAGTCTCAGACTCTTGGGCTCAAGTGATCCTCCTGCCTCGGCCTCCCACAGTGCTGGGATTACCACAGTGTTGGGATTACAGGCACGAGCCATTATGCCTGGTCTCCATCCCTTTTTAAAAGAAGCTTTATTAAGACATGCTTCAACTATAGTTGGTCTAAATGCTTAAAATTAATTTTAATTTTTCATTAATGATTTCTTCTTATTAAAGTCTTATTACATATTAGATTTGTACTTTTAGTGGCTACAGAGTGAGTAACCAGGTGAAGTAACGAGTTGTACTAAATACACCTAGTGTATTACTTAATCCCTCAGAAAGTAACTTTATATTCTTGTCTTTAAAAAAGCAAAAGCAGACTGGGCACAGTGGCTCACACATGTAATCCCAGCACTTTTGGAATCCTAGGTGGGTGGATCGCTTGAGCCTCAGGAGTCTGAGACCTGCCTGGAGAACATGGCAAAATTCCATCTGTACTAAAAACACATACATTAGCTGAGCATGGTGGCACACATCTGTAATCCCAGCTACAAGGGAGACTGAGGCACTGGCATCACTTGAACCCTGGAGGTTGCAGTGAGCTGAGATCATGCCACTTAACTCTAGCTTGGGTGACAGAGGGAGACTCCATCTCAAAAAATACATAGATAAATTAAAAAGCAAAAGCAAAACAGAAACAAACAAATAGGCCCAATACAGCAAGCCTTTAAAAGCAATTTTTTAAAGTTTTCTATAAGTAAAAGTAAATCCTGGGCCAATACAAATTATCTAAACCTCATTCCTCTATTGTATGGACTGGCTTTGACAATTCCCTCTGGTCAAATTATTTCCGGTTCTACAGAAAATACTTTTAGAAAATTAGCTTAGAAGCAGCAGAGGAGAACAGTTCTCTATATCAAATAAATGTGTATGATTGTATATGATAATTAGCAGATGTACTGTAGCAAAATTGTAGGTTCAAAGTGACGGGAGCTGACTTTAAACCAGGGTTCTCAAGGATCTCCTTGATGAGAACGTTCTCTCTCCCTGAAGCCTGATGGGGGTTAGAGAAGTTTGACTCACTATTGTCCTTCTGGGAACTGAATGGGGCCATGTGATAGTGACCACTGGCATAGAGATTCACTGCCATAAATTTCAGATATGGATATGAACTGTCATGAATTAGACCTGTTTAAAACTTGTGAGGAAGGGGTTCCAATTTAAGATCAACTGGGAAGCATGGGTTTGTTTGAGAAGAAAAAAGTGAAAATTATGTCATGATTTTTCAAGTAGAATTAAAATTACTAGTTTCCAGGAACATATGTCTTTCTTAAAAATATATTTAAACATTTGTTTAACCTGAAACAAATGCAGAAATGGCAGGTACTTTATTTTCCTGCAACAAATAACCACAGTTTTCCCTGCAATATTCAAAACTCATTATTTGTGCAATAGCTGGTAGACTTACTTCACTCCTACATCCAGCTAATAGAACCCCCTTCACTCCCCAGCCTGCTAATAGAACCCAACTTGTTCCCCACTCTTTGCCCCACGTTCCCCCACCTGTAAAGGGCTAAGTTTGAACCAAATATGGGTCACGAAGACCTATACATCATTAGAGAGACTTCATATTACTAGCTCCAAAAGTCTAGCTTTGTAGCCAAGCTTCTGTAGTCTACATGCATCAATCTTTGCTATTTGTAATACAAATTAAGTCTTGTTCTTACTGTTCTTATTTTAGTGCCAACTTTTAAAAGATGTCTCAGTTTGGCAGAAAAAAAATCAAATCAAAATCAGTAAAGAAAATCTAGCTTCTTTATTGAAATGGACATAGAAGAAACTCATTAAATGCTTATTGAATGTTAAAAACAAAAAAGCTAAATAATACCATAAATGTTTCCTCCTTTTGGGTAATTTAATCATGAGTAGTAACATAAGAAAAGACTCTATAGTAGAATAACATTTGCTGATATTTGTTGTATATTATATCATGAGATGCTTGCAGATATGGAGAAAACTAGGACATTGTTCAAATAGCCAATTAATTTAATATGTAAAAGGATTTTCTGCTTTTAGTGTAATATTTTGCACTTCTTTTTTAAAAATTTCATAAACTACCTTTCCAAGAGTTGAAACATTACATTGGGAAAAAAATACATAAATTAAACTCTGGTGTATCACTTATTAGCAAATAGATAGCCTAATAGTGAAAAATTTCCTTATAAAGATTGCGTGTTGAGTTTTTCACAGAAAGTCTAACATGTCTTTAGTCACAGATGTGTATTCCCTATGGATAAAAAGCAGGCAACATGTTTCTGAGCACCTTTTATCGGTTCTGACACATCATTACTCCTGCTTCTTCAGAAGTACCAGAGGATGTGACTGAACGCGCCCTACCTCACTATAATTAGTGTCCTTATCTAATAAAGGTGCTAGGTTTCTCTATCTGGACTCACAGCATATTTATTGAAGGGCAGGGTGGGGTACTGTCATCAAGTTGGTTTAGAGATCATGGACACCCTGTACTATTTTAGAGATTTTGATTCACTGATATTCAAGGTGACAAAAATGAAAACCATTGGTTTGGATTTTTAGTAACAACACATGAAAAGTGCTGTGAAATACATAATAAACTATAAGAACCTCTGAAATATTTGGTCAGTTGTTTTTATGAGGCCATGAAAAGTAAACCAGAAAAAAAAATAGCAAATACACTCAGCTTTTGCAAAGCCTAAATACATAAACTTTTAAAAAATATTTTCTTTTCTTTTGAGACAGGGTCTTGCCCTGTCACCCAGGTTGGACTGCAGTGACACAATTATGGCTCACCATAGCCTTGAACCTTCAGGGTCAAACTAATACTCCTACATCAGCCTCCCAAGTAGCTGAGACTACAGGCGTGCACCATATGCCTGGAAAATCTTTTAAAAAATTTATTGCAGAGACGGGGATCTCGCTATGCTGCCCCCACTGGTCTTGAACTGCTGGCTTCAAGCAATCCTCCTGCTTCATCCTCTCAACGTGCTTGGATTAGATGCATGAACCACCATGACATGACCAGCCACATAAACTTTTTGATAGCCTACCTGAAGTAGGTCTATTTTCTTATACCACAGTCATAGAACTTTTAATTTGGGACTTCCCGTTTCTGCATCATGGTTATTATTGTCACCCTTCATCATGAAATTTCTTCCTAACACTTTTACTCTTGTCACTACTTTCAACTTTTCTGACTCATCTCAAATCTCATCCACAGACAGTGAACTAGTGTTCCTAAAGTCCTCAAACTTGAACTTCTGGATGCTTGCTCTTACCCCAATGACAGCAACATGGTATTCAACAGATCCCCCTGCACCCACCCCAGCTTCTTCTCTGTAGAAGAAGATTAGGAGATTTTATAGGAATACAGTAGTCACTAGCCACATGCGATTATGGAGCCCTAATCTGCATTATGATGTGTATACTATCTATTGTACATATGTGCAACATACGTGACTACTCTATATTGAGAATGTGGCGTAATTATATTGTATATATTGAGTATATTACTATGTGCTGTAAGTTGTAGGATGACTATAGTTAACAATAATATATTATGTAATTTCAAATAGCTAGGAGGAGGATATTGAACGCTCCCAATACAAAGAAATGAGAAAGGTTTGAGATGGATACACTAATTATCCTGACCTAATTATCACTATGTATCTCAGAAATATGTACAATTATTACATTTCAATCTTTAAAAAAGAATTTTTTGGAGTGATACAGCTGTTCTGTATCCTTCATTTATGGATGATTACATGATTCTATACATATGTTAAATTTATAGAACTATATATCAGGATGGGCAATCCCAGCACTTTGGGAGGCTGAGGTGGGAGGATTGTTTGAGCCCAGTTCAAGGCCAGCCCCGGCAACATGGAGAAACCCTATCCCTACAAAAATATAAAAATTAGCTAGGTACGGTGGCACAGGCCTGTAGTCCCCACTTGTGAGGCTGAGGTGGGAGGATTACTGAGCCTAGGAAGGTCAAGGCTTCAGTGAGCCTTGATCACACCACTGCACTCCAGCCTGGGTGACACAGTGAGACCCTGCCTCAAAAAAAAAAAAAAAAAAAAAAAAAATCAAAAGAAGAATAACAAAAAAATCTTACTGTTTCAACTTAATGAAAAATTATCTTATTAATCAAGTTGATTAAAAAAATAAAACTTTAGGTTGGGCACGGTGGTTTACACCTGTAATCCCAGCACTTTGAGAGGCTGAGGCAAGCAGATCACAAGGTCAGGAGTTCGAGACCAGCCTGACCAATATGATGAAACCTTTTCTCTACTAAAAATGCAAAAGTTAGCCGTGCGTGGTGGCGCACACCTCTAATCCCAGCTGCCTCGAGAGGCTGAGGCAGGAGAATCACTTGAATCCAGGAGGCAAAGGTTGCAGTGAACCGAGATCACGCCACTGCACTCCAGCCTGGGTGACAGAGCGAGACTCTGTCTCCAAATAAATAAATAAATAAATAAAACTTTAAAAAGTAATGAATGCCGTATATACACCTGTACTAGATTTTGAGTACTATTCAAAAAGTAACATATCTGTCATTTTAATATTAATTTTTAAATGTTAATTACATGTTGAAAAATATTTGCAATATATTGGCTATATTAATTACATTAATAAAGTTATTTTTACCTGTTTATTTTCACTTTTTAAAATGTGGCTACTAGGAAGTTTAAAATTAGCTATGTGACTCACATCATATTTCTACTGGACAGCACTGGATTAGAATATGAATCCCTAGATACTACATCCCTATAGTTTCAAATATTCCTTCCTGATTCCGAATCCTTTTGATATTTGTGGCTCATGTTTTCACTTGGACTTTTCGTCTCTACACAGTCGGCTACTTCTCATGTCCACATTGTAAGTTTTAGAGGCCTTCTTAAACTTATGTTTTGGTATTCAATAAGCATGTATTGAATGACTATTTGGTTCCAGGGAGTCCGTCAGAAACTGTAGGTAAATTGCAGGCTGGAGTATATTCTGGAAACTGCAGGTGCCTCCCTGTGGCTAGAGATAAAGATGCAAGAAGGAAGGTGATAAGATACAATGCAGCCAAGGCAGAGGAACCCCATCAGGAAATGGCTTATGTGAAACTATGGAGTTCAGCTTTTACCCTGAAGGCAGTAGGTAGCTTTAAATGAGGGAGTGACATACTCAGGTTTACTTTTTTAGAAAAATCAGATTATAACACAGCAACAAAACAATTAAATAAAAAAATTAAAAGCTTGAATGTAAGCAGTGGCAATAAGGATATCTAAATTTGGATTTAAAGGACGTACAGAGTAAAAAAGATATAGAACATGTTAACTCTTTAGATATGGAAAGTAAGAGAATGGAATAGGTCAAGGATAAGAGCCTGCCTGAAAATTCTGGTTTGGAAAATTCAGAATGCACAGATTGGGGAAACATACATTTCAAGTGTGATATATTAAATCTGGGCTTCTGAGAGGGCACACAAGTGGAACTACAGGTAGTCAAAGGATACAAAAGTAGGATAAGCAGAATTAAACTCTGGATCAGAGGTATAAATGGTATCAAAACTTAGGCATTGAGAAAAATCAACTTGGGATAGAATGAAAACTGACGACACAAACTCTGGGGAACATTTTTTTTGTGAAATACTAACAATAAAATACTTAAGGTTCTATATCTAAATATGTTTGTACAAGAAAAATCCAGAGGACTGTATGTTAAAATGTTAGCTGTAGTTGCTTCTGAGTGTAGGGTTATGAATAAAGTTTCTTTTATTTTTGGGGTTGGTATTATCTTCTAAATTGTCTATAATATACATGTATTAGTTATGATACTTTCCATGTTTGAAGCCATGTGTCTTCAAACAATACAGAATGCATAAAGCAAAAAGATAACATTTTCCTTCAACTTCCTCCAATCCCACAACTATGTCAGAGTCAGTGTTCCAAGTTTAGCTTGTATTCTCTGTGCACTTTTCCACTTTATTGGCAGATTCAAAAAAGACAGATAAAGAAACATTTTTGTGGCCGTGTGCGGTGGCTCACGCCTGTAACCCCAGCACTATGGGAGGCTGAGGCGGGTGGATCACCTGAGGTCGGGAGTTCAAGACCAGCCTGACCAACATAGAGAAACCCCGTCTCTACTAAAAAAAACAAAAACAAAATTAGCCAGGCATGGTGGCGCATGCCTGTAATCCCAGCTACTCGGGAGGCTGAGGCAGGAGAATCGCTTGAACCCGGGAGGCGGAGGTTGTGGTGAGCCGAGATTGCACCATTGCACTCCAGCCTGGGCAAAAATAGCGAAACTCCATCTCAAAAAAAACAAAAAACAAAAAAGAAACATTTTTGTTCTTTATGTGTTGTGTTTTGGTTTTGTTTTATCCTAAATAGATATGAGCACTCTCCTCTTCTTTATCTACATTCTCCAAATAGATGATTGCTTATGGTCCCATGATGCCAAATCTTTCTATATGGATGGTGACACCTAGATTTAGATGTTAAAGACATGAATTTTACTGAGAGCTCTAGACTTACTCATACTGGTTACTTATTTGGCATTTATACTTGGCTAGGTACTAAGCACCTTAAATTAAATACATTCAAAACAGACTATTTGATACCTGTTCTGTCTTGTGGCCACAAACCCCAAAAACCATTCTTTCTCACCTCAGTAAGGGGTATTTAATTTCTCAACTTCACAACTAATGCATCAGCACAAACTGTTGTCTCTACTACTCAAATATATTCTGTATCCATCCACTTTCTCCCATATCCACTGCCATCACCCTAGTTCAAATCATGTTCACTTGTCTGGATTACCTACAGTGGACAGTCTACATCTCTTCCACTAATGTCCCTTTAGAATCCATATTCCATGCATATAAGTGACTTGTAAAAATGTACATCTGTCATCTTACTCTTTGATTAAAAATGTTCTATGGTTTCTCATTACTTTTAGAATAAAACCTAGGCTCTCTGCCACAGCCTGCAAATACTTCAATGTCATGTGCCTCCACCTCCATCGTTCTGGGCACACTGGCTCTCCCTCTGTTCCTAAAACACAGCAATTCATTGTGGCCAACAGACCTTTGTGTTGTTACTCCATCTATCTGAAAAGCTCTTCCTCCAAATATAAGTCAGTGTGGCTCCTTCTCAAATTCAAATCTAAACTCCAATGTTACCTTCTCAGTGAGTTATTTCCTGGCTCTAAAGTTCCTGCTTTGACCCGTTATTATACATGATTTTATTCACTTGAAGTTTTGTCACAAATCATTACTATCAGAAAATGGTCATTCATTTACTTGGGCCCAGGACCAGGCTTTTACCTACACTACAATTTATTAAAGGCAAAGAAAATGAAGTCTTTTTTTCTTGGTCTGTTAACTAATGTGGTCTTACTCATGAGCCTGTCCCCAACCACACCAGCTAGTAGCAAGGAAAAGTGAAAAAGAAATTCTATGTAGTATATTTCACTTTAAAACTTAATTCAATCCAAGGATTTAAATCACCTCTAGATTTGTTTGATACAATTATTTCATTTTTTACATGACTTCTGAACTCCTTGCTTTCCTCAAGTTGGAAAAGGGGGAAGTATTTATGTGTCATCATAGCAATACGGAAAGGGAATTTCCTGGCCTCATGCTGGTTCTTGGGTAACTCAAGCATGTTTAATGAATGATTATTATAATCCCAGAATTGTTCTAAGTTGATTACATGCATTGCTTAATTTAATCATCACAACTCTGTGAGGTAAACACAGACAGTTCCTGTCCTACAATAATTTATCTTAAAACTTCTTGACTTTATGATGGTGTGAATGCAATACACACTCAGTGGAAATCCTACTTTGAGTAACCATAAAACCATTGTTTTCACTTTCACTACAGTATTCAATAAATTACATGTGATATTCAACACATTATAAAATAGGCTTTGTGTTAGATGAGTTTGTTCAACCATAGGCTAATGTCAGTGTTCTGAGCACATTTAATTAAGGTAGTCTGGGCTAAGCTATAATGTTCAGTGGGTTAGATATATTAAATGCGCCTTTTTTTTTTTTTTTTTTTTGAGATAGAGTCTCTGTTGCTCAGGCTGGAGTGCAGTGGTGGCATTTTGGCTCACTGCAACCTCTGCCTTCAGGGTTCAAGTCATTCTCCCGCCTCAGCCTCCTGAGTAGCTGGGATTACAGGCGTATACCATCATGCCCAGCTAATTTTTGTATTTTCAGTAGAGATGGGGTTTCACCATGTTGGCCAAGCTAGTCTCGAACTCCTGACCTCAGGTGATCGCCAACCTCGGCCTCCCAAAGTGCTGGGATTACAGGCATGAGCCACCGTGCGCAGCCTATTAAATGCACTTTTAGCTTATGATATTTTCAATTTACAATGGGTTTATTGGGCCACAATCCCATCATAAGTCTAAAAGCATCTGTCCCGTTATTAATCTGATTTACAGTTGGAGAAACTGAGGCAGAGAGAGGCAATATGATTTATGCAAAGTTACTACAGAGACAAGAATTGTACCTAGGCAGACTGCTCCATAACCCATGTCTTTAACCACCATCCTGTGCTGCCTTGTTTGTGTACTTGGCTGGGATCCAGTGAGCTGTGGTTGGCACAGTCCCACCCTTGGGCTTTCTGCTAGTGTCTGCTGCTGACATCTATATCTGATGAGCTTGTGGTTGAGTATGCTTGGCTTGGCCAGGGACTGGGCTGTCAACTCAGCATTCACATTACACAGTACCTAAGGGGGTTTCAGGAGGAAAAACAGAACTCTGACTCAGTGTGTGTATGCCAGTCCACCTGCTTACCTGATGTGGGCCATTTCATTTTGTGGGGCCACTCTGTTCATGGGCTCCTCCCAGAGACCTAATGGGCGGCTGGGCCAAAACCCTCGTTGCCTTGATTTTCCTTAAAGGGCACATCCTTCATCAAAACCCCATGTCTGACTGTTTTCCTCCCCGTGATAGCTTATGATTTCTTCCTCTTTTTCTGTCCATAAGCCAATGAAAGAAGGGAGTGTTCTGGCTGCCTGCTTTGTGACATAGACTTTTACTATGTCTCTGTCTTCCTTCTTCCTGAAGAAGCATTTGTCAACACCTCCTTTCCATGCGCAACCCCAATAAAATCACTGTGATGAAACATGGTTTATGGGGGAGAGGGATACACACACAGTAATTTAACACTTGTCAAATATTATCCATACCTCTCTTGTACGTCTTCCCCAGTAGAGCATAGGCTTCATACAGCAAAGACTGACTGACCTTGTCTATAGACCAATTTGCTGACTTTTAAACCTTAGCTGTTTACTTTTTGAAAACATGTAGTCTATTCATCATGGATATGACCCTAAGAAAAGCCTATGCAATGCTTAGAAGAGTAAAATATCTTATAAAGCATTTCATCCATCAGATGTCTATCCTACTGCCAGGCCAGGCAAAGCAGTAACTGTATTTGCATGTATCAGCAAAGAGCAGGGGTAATAGATGAAACTACTTGAAGTAATGAACTTACTCATAACTTTCTTTTTTTTTTTTTTTTTTTGACAAAAACAGGCTAGAAAAATTAAAGTCACAAAGAGCAGGAAAGAACGAGGTATGTAGAAAAGATTGCCGTAGAATCACTCTGCTTAAATACTGAAAGGGCAAAGTCAGCATGACTACATTTACACACCTGTGCACCCACAGTCAATTACAGGAAAGAAGTCTACTTACAGAGAAAAGGGAATGAATTAGTGAGTAACCTTGGTGTGTACACTTATTTAAAAAGAAGACAATTCAAAGTATGTTATCCAGTTATGACTTGCCCACTGTATGAATATCCTTTAGCTGCTTTAAAAAAAAAAAAAAAAATTCACTACAGCCTTGGTGGCTGAAAACAACAGAAAAGTATTCTGTCACAGTCCTGGAAGCCAGACGACCAAAATCAAGTGTGGGCAAGGCGACCTTCTGTATAGAGTTTCTGAGGAAGAACCTGTTCTTTGCATCTTCTAGCTTCTGGTGGCTGCTAGCATTCATTGGCATTCCATGGCTTGTGCCTGCATCCCTGCAATCTCTGCTTCTGTCTTTACATACTCTTCCCTATGTGTCAAATCTCCCTCTGCCTCTCTTTCTCCCTCTCTCTCTTTTTTTTTTTAGATACAGTCTCACTCTGTCACCCAGGCTGGAGTGCAGTGGCATGATCTCGGCTCACCACAACCTCTGCCTCCTGGGTTCAAACGATTCTCCTGCCTCCGCCTCCAGAGTAGCTGGGATTACAAGCAAGCACCACCATGCCCAGCTAATTTTTGTATTTTTTAGCAGAGATGAGGTTTCACCATGTTGGCCAAGCTGGTCTTGAACTCCTAACCTCAAGTGATCTACCTGCCTCAGCCTCTCAAAGTGCCAGGATTACAGGCATGAGCCACCATGTCTGGCCATGCCTCTGTCTTATAAGGAAAATCTGATGGCATTTACAGCCCACACAGATAATCCAGGATAATCTCTCAGGCCAAGGAAGCAGAGGACACAGATAGGGAGAAGAGAAATATCTAATGCCCTGGCAACGTAGGGACCAGGCTCAAACAGATTGGCCTTTAGAATTTTCTCTGTTTCCAGAGTCAAGGAAATCCCTGGCCTTCAATGTTTCAGCTCTCTCATAAATGTGCTTACTCCTATCCCTTCCCTAAACGTCTCAAATTAAGTTCACTTTTCATCATTTTTGTGTTCATTTGCAATTCAATTCTTGGTGACTTGGGCCACTGTAAGTTAATATTTAACAAAAACATGCAATATAAGTATCTGCCATTTGAATTCAAAGGAGCCAAAAATACATATCCAAAGAGGGTGGAATCTGATTATCTAATTTTCATCTGCCCACCAATGGTGCCCTACTTCCAGTCTATATCTCACTATACCCCTCAAGTAAATTGAGTGTGGGTGTATACATGTATGACTTTGCTATTGCAGATTTTGGAGAAAGTTTGGAATTGCTTTTGAAAAAGTAAAAATCATGAAACTCTTCAAATGAACACATGGTTTAATAATGAAGTTGAATTAATTATGTTGGCCTATTTGGATACTTTTTATCTTTATTTCATTTACATTAGTTATGATACTGGTTTGATGATGGGATAAAGAAGGTCCCTAAATCCCCAAACAAGTCATTTGGCTTGCATGATAGTTCCACAAGCCTCAAGAATAAATCTTCCACCTATATCAGTGTTCCAACCTTCACAATATGTGGCTTCCATCTTGCAATTGATGCCCAGCCCTTACCTTCCCACAACTGGGAAAGGAAAAGGGAGCAAAGGAAGGATATCCTTTTAAGAGAAAAACCTAGAAGCACGTATTATTTTTGTTCTAGAAGCCAGAACCAAGTCATATCAACACAACCAACCAGATGCAAAAAAGCTACAAATGTACTCTTTATTTTGGATGGCCTTGTAAAAGGTAAGATTTCATTACCATGGATAAGAAGAAAATTATCTTTCTCACAATCCATTTCTTTTGCTTACCTAAGTGTCATATAAGGAATATATTTAAGCCTCTCTAAGTTCTATTCAGCACCTGGCAACCTATGAAATGAAAGACAAGTATGTTCCCCACCACCTCACCCCCTCTACCAATACACACACACTAAGTTTACAATGGTGGATTAAGACTAGGAGAACTGTCATAATATCTCAGTTTTAAATAGGAAAAAACAAGAAATGTCAGTCATCTGTCCATAGGGATTATCAAGGGCTGATGGGTATGAACTGCAAAGATTCCTTCCCTCAGAGTAACTTTCTTTTTTGTCTTTTTTTTTTTTTTTTTCTTTTTGTGGAGAATGGGGTCTCGCTATATTACCCAGGCAGGTCTCGAACTCCTGGGCTCAAGCTATCCTCCCGCCTCTGCCTCCCAGAGAGCTGGGATTACAGGCGTGAGCCACCGCGCCCGGCCCAGAGTAAGTTTCTTATAAAGCCTGTCTGACTGTCACTGATTCTTACCTCAGTGAGAAGCTCTCCAGCACCCTGTTCCCTGTGAGGAGCTCTCCAGCATCCTGTTTTCCATGACCTCATGGCTTTGGCCTCTAGGAAGTACCTTTCAAGTCTATCTTTCATTCTCTCTGGACATGTTGAAAGTAGTATGTATGTTTGATGGTTGCCCAGCTTCGCAATCTGGCTTACAGAATTATCTGATTCAGGATTTGAAGAGTTAGAAGTCTTTGTAAGCACAACATGTGGATTCTTTGACTATAATGTCTTCAAAAGTTTAATAGGTTTCCACGTTTTTGTTCTTACTCAATTCTATTTGGGAGTAACCATAGCCAAAGTTTTGGACATAATTTTAAAACCTGAAATCATGCCTTCTTTTTATGTACTGTTTTCTCCCTTCTACACGCCTCACCGTCCACCTCTGTCCCCACCCTCCCACTTACCACCCTCGACTTTTTCAACATAATGGATGCTACCTAGAGGCTGTTTAAAATATTTGCCTTGAATGAAGATGTACTTGCCTTAATTTAACCTTTGCCACTTGGCTGTTTTACAGTTTTTTAGAAAAATACAGAGGCTTGGGGGCTACAGCCTTATTGCCTGCTTATTACCACCGATTCAGTGCTACTCTTATCATCGATTCAGTTTAAGGCACAGAAGAAGTTGTTGTTTTGATCATGAGGCCCCAAACCACGGAAGGAAATCTTACCCCTCCAGGAGGGTAATGGTCCTGAAGGTAGTCAGGAAGGCATTGTGAAGGAGTTGATACATTGATGAGTGAGCAAAAGTTAGATGAAGATATGAGGGAATGAAGTCAGAGGAAACAGCAGGAACAAGGGTATGAAGGTAAGATAAATAAAGTGCGAAAAGCAGCATTGGCAACAAACTGGGATGGGAAGGGGGACTGAAATGTAGAGGTGTCTAGTACAAGTAGGGCAATTTTATGGTTTGAATCAGATGGTAGCAAAATGGATATTTGATGGCCCACTCTGATAGTGGTGTGGGGCATGGGCTTAAAGAACAAACATTTCGAGACAGGGAGACGAGCTAGAAGGTTACTGTAGTAATCCAGGCAAGAAGCGATGAGAGAAGTATGTTGGGTCCAGCTTTCCCATTGGCTCTCGGAAGGTTCTCTGGAAAAAAAATCAGCTTGCAAATGGCAGATTAATAGGAGAAAAGGCATACAACTTATTTAACATATACACAGGGGAGCCTTTAGAATGAAGACCCAACTTTCCAAGTGTGGTACATGAGCATATACACCATCTTGGGGTTACAGAAAGAATGGAGCTTGGATCCTGCCTGGTGAAACAGGTTATGGGAGGGGGGAAGAAGAGAAATTGTATTAAGGAACAATAAAAAATTACTAGGGAAAAAGATTGGAGGGAGAACAGAAATTAACTTGTGAAAATAGTTCTCTTTGTAATTTAAATGTTCCTTGAAGACAGTCATTATCTTGAAAAAGGGTCTGGTCAGGTGTAGTTACATTTTTTTTGGTCTTCTTTCCTCTAATGGATAATAAGATAATGTGGGGAGGGGAACAAGAAGAAATGTTCTCCTTGATGGGTCCTATCTTTATGTAGGTGGGGGAAAGAGTCTCTTCCAATGCCTGTCGATCTCTAAGGGTTTTTAATTTAAAACACTCATTACCCTCAGGAAACCATATTCTAGGAGGAGACATTTTGATTTTCTTCGGGTGATATCAGGATCAAGAAATACTTTAAAAATAACATCTGCACGATTTGATAGTAGTTCAGCAGTGAATGATGTAAGAGAAAGGGTTGTAGGGAAGGTCACAGGAGAAGGAGCAGGGAAGGGAGACTGATTGAGGAGATTCAGATGAGAGAGACTGAATTTCAGGCCTAGATATTCAAAGGAGATAAATATGTTCCCCCACCCCACCCCCCAGGAGACGTCTATACTGGAGAAATCTATTATGGAAGTCTTTAATAGGCTTTAGATAACACCTTGAAATAAAATGACATCTTTCAGATAAAGTATGTGCAAAAGACAAAACAAAACAAAAACAAAAAACCAAGATCATCAAAAGTTTATAAGACAGAAAAAAAAAAGCCCCTCAGGAAACCAAGAAGGGAAGTCAGAGATGTAGGATGAGAATGGAGTGGTGTAGGAGAATTACCCTGAGAGGAAGGGAAAGAGCCCAGATGGCAATAGGTTAAACAGTGAATTTTACAATAGGTTTGAACACCTACACAAAGTTTAGGTTAATCCCAACATTATAAATTTCAAATAAAAGGGGAGTGAATGCCCTATGAGAAGGTAGGAATATGAGAGTAAGAGAGACAAAAACTTAGAATTTACTCCCAGAAGGCCTTGCTGTTGATTTGGTGGGCATTTATATCTCTGGGGGTTCTCCCTGGAGAATGGAGAACCCGAGGCTGCTACTTCCCCTCCCTTCCTGGGCACCTGCCTTTACCTCCTGCTGTTACAGAGTGGTGTTCCCTGAGTTTCCATTCAATATATGAGTTCAAAATACTCAGTAGTGACAACCTGGAAATAGTTATTTTTGAGAATCAAAATATGAATCAATAGAATGCTACAAAATTTGTGTTAAAATCTTAAAAAGCCCTTCATTGAGAGTTGATCAGATAAGCAGCATGTTTGAACCAGCATTCCTAATAACCATTCCATAACTGTAATGTTTAAACCATTTTCTCACACTGGGTTGTTCTAAGCTTGGCCAAGTATAGCTAGTAGTAATACAAATTTAAAGGCAGATATAATAGGGAAGAGAGAGAGAGAGACTGAAAGAGGAGAGAATGGGAATGTTATGAAAATAAAAATTAATATTTGAGCTAAATTTGTAGCATTGGAAATACTCACCTGGGAAAGAAAGACTCTGAGTAGCTCTCTACAATTGCTTGTGTGGGTGGGAGTTTTAGAGATCATGCCAAGGCTTTCTGAAATCCATACCTAAATTTGCTCTTCTTCCTTACTCTTCTCTTAAAATTGCTTCATAAACAGCCTTTTAAAATTGATGGCCCAGTGTGGTGACTCACACCTATAATCCCAGCACTTTGGGGGTTGAGGTGGGAGAATCGTTTCCTTGAGGCCAGAAGTATGAGACCAGCCTGGGAAACATATGGAGACCCTATCTTTACAAAAAAAAAAAAATATATATATATATATATGTGTGTGTGTGTGTGTGTGTGTGTGTGTGTGTGTGTGTATATATATATAAAATTACCTAGGTGCAGTGGTGAACTACTGTAGCTACTCAAGAGACTGAGGCAGGAGGATCCCTTGAGCCCAGGAGTGTCAGAGACTGCAGTGAACTAAGTTCATGCCACTGCACTCCAGCCTGGACAAAGGTGTGAGACCCTGTCTCAAAAAAAAAAAAAAAAAATATATATATATATATATATATATATATATATATATATATATATATGAAAAGAGGAAGAGCAAATCAAAATCTTTTAGTAGATTATTACACACAAGCAGTTTGTAAAAATGAATATGAAGGCCGGGCACGGTGGCTCAAGCCTGTAATCTCAGCACTTTGGGAGGCCGAGACGGGTGGATCACGAGGTCAGGAGATCGAGACCACCCTGGCTAACACGGTGAAACCCCGTCTCTACTAAAAAATACAAAAAAATAGCCAGGCGTGGTGGCGGGCGCCTGTAGTCCCAGCTACTCGGGAGGCTCAGGCAGGAGAATGGCGTGAACCCGGGAGGCGGAGCTTGCAGTGAGCTGAGATCCGGCCAGTGCACTCCAGCCTGGGCGACAGCGCGAGACTCCGTCTCAAAAAAAAAAAAAAAAAAAAAAAAAAGAATACGAAGACACCACAGAGTTTCATTTTTCATTAGAAACACATGTAGCTATATCTCACTTGGAGATTCTGACTAATTAAGGCTACAGTGGTGAGCTATTATCATAGTTACCTAAAGAAACCATAGCATCTATATTTTAAAGCAAAAGCTACACTCTTAAATTTAGTACTTTTTCTGATTATCTGTAGTCCATTTAAATTTCTCCCCTTGGGAAAATTTCTCAAGATACTATAAATAAATGCAGTACTTACATAATTTTGCATACAGTGAAATACGTCACTGTTCCCTTTTATCAGTCTCTTTGCTTTAATGTTTTATCTTGATCATTAGTATAACATCAGTTCAAACTTCAGATCAATATAGAGAAATCTAGTTTCACTATTCTCTCATTTTGTCTCTGCTCTCTTTGCCAAGAGATAACTTCTGTTCTATGTAAAGGCAGGAAAAGCACATAGCCACATTGATACGGGTTGGCTGTGTCCCCACCCAAAACTCATCTTGAATTGCAGTTTCCACAATCCCCACATGTCTTGGGAGGGACGCGGTGGGAGGTAATTGAATCACGGGAACAGTTACCCTCATGCTGTTCTCATGAGATCTGACGGTTTTATAAGGGGCTTTTCTCCTTTTGCTCAGCACTTCTTGCTGCGGCCATGTGAGGAAGGATGTGTTTGCTTCCCTTTCCACCATGATTGTAAGTTTCCTGAGATTTCCCAAGCCACGCAGAAGTGTGAGTCAATTAAATGTGTTTCCTTTATAAATTACCCAGCGTCAGGTATGTTGTTATTAGCAGCATGGGAATGGATGAATACACACGTATATAAGTAGCCTTACACACACACGTGCAGATGCACACACAAAATCCTCCTCCCCATTCCTCTTTCCACACACAAACACAAACACCAGACACCTACAGAAGGAAGCAAAAGCTTGAGACAAGTAAACTTTTGTGACAGATTTTCCAAACTGGACCCAAAATACACCCTCTGCACAAAAAAGACCAATTTGATGCAAAAAAAAACTTAGCATCTGGTTATTGTCAGGTCGGCAAGTGCACAAAAGAAGACTGTTTTTATACTTTGATGTGTTTTTCTTTCACCAAATATGCTAGATTTTCCCCCCATTGTGTGTATTGTGTCTAGAAAACATATATTTGGTCCTCTTTGTCTAGACAGCTTTAGCAGAACCGTATCAAAGCACTTTCATCAGTTTATACTTCTCACTGACCATCCCCCAACACAAATATAATAAGCAACATTCACTTTTTAAAGTGACAGAGTCTCAAATTCTGAAAAAGTGCAGTTCTGAAATAGTCTTTCATATTGCCATATGCAAATTGAGGCCATAATTACTTTATCTAGCTTTAGCATATATTCTCACATAGAGCTTTGATATCAGAAAAACTGAACCAACACCTCCAGAAAGGAATGAAATCCTCAACAATGCCCAGAATTTGTCCCCAGTGGTCTACGCTGCCAGGTTTTCCAGCTTCTTGAGTGTGAAGACCTCACTGAGAGCTTCCTTCGCACACCAGTCCAGCACAGCTGCTTTTATTTCCCTAATAATAAAAATAGCAGAAACACATCTGTTTTCATGCTTCACCGCTGACAGCTCACCAAAAAATGTGCATCCAATAGTTTCTATCCAAATAGACAGACACGATGGGTCCAAAACACAGAGAGGTTATATGATGTTTTGGTTTTAAGTTTCTGCAAGAAATTCAATTTTTACATTTTATGTCATGCCTGAAACAAATCCCTCTCAACTTCTGAAAATCTTCTTAGAGAGGTTCCAAAGTGTTTCCTGGAGTGTCACCACAGTGTGTTGACGCTCACACTTTATATAAAGTATATTTTGAGATAGTTATTTGCCAAAAATGATTTATGCAAACTATTTTAATCTTCAAAGCAGGGAAGGGTAAAGTAGTACAAGTGCATGTACAATGCTCACATGGCGTAACAGAGAGCTGTAAGCAAAGAAGTGTTTGCTTCTTTCTTGTTACTCAGGATATCTATATTCAATTTTTCAGCTTTAAAAAAATGTTATTTCTCTTTGATAAAAACTTGTATCTGAAAAATGTTCAGCTTAGTAGATGACTATTTTTCATGATCTTGAAATAACCAAAACATTAATTTTGATTTTTAACACTTATTAAACAGAGAGAGAGAGAGAGAGTATACAGAGCTATACAGCATGTGAAACTTTGGACTGCTCAAAGAAGACATTTTCAAACATATCTTCTCAGGACTCTCAATAGGAACCATAGGTGAGTTTCAGGCAAGTAGCTGGGATCAAATGGGAAAGTTTGGGGAGGAGAACAAAGAAATTAGCTTTCATCTTGAGTCTGTTTCCACCACATCAAAGAGATAGTTAAAATAAGTAGCCCCGTACTACTTACTAATATTATTATCATTAATATTTTCAACTATAGTTAAAATAAACAGCCCCATACTCCTTAATGATAATGCTATTATTGTTAATATTTTAAACTGTTAAAGTAAAAATATTATTGTAAAGACACATCTAACTTTTCTACCTATGATAATAAATCTTCTGAGTAATCTCTTTTTTTCCATTATTGATTTTAGGTTCTCTCATCTAATTGTAGCAGTTAACTGATTGACAAGGTGAAGAAGGATTGTGGTTTTCTGTTTCAGATAGAAAAACTAAAAACATAAAAGAATCTCACAATCATCTACACATGTCCCAAAAGTTCATACTACAGAAGAATCTATATAAACAGACTACTGAGAAAAGTCAAGTTGTTTTTCTATATGAACCCAATAATGCATTTTCAAGACACTGGATTAATTTAAAGTAAGGGTCTTACACCTTTACTACTGAAGGGCCAGTTAATACAAAAAGATCTAATGCCCTTATTGCAGAATTATTCAACCAAATTTCCAGCTAATGCTTTTTAAAGAATAATTTCACAAGGAGTTTTATTTTGAGCACATGCCTTTGGTCTATACTCCTTTTTGTCAAGTCAGCCATAGTCTATGATCAATGTAAGTTCTCCAGCCTGCTTGAACATGCACCCATTTGAACACATTGAGACCCACCTTCAGATAGGATGCCTATATTCTTTGGACAGGCACTTATTAGGTAATGAACCAATGGTAACTAATAACTGTCCTTTTATAATTGCTTACTTAAAAGAAAAAAGCTCAGTCTCCTAGCCAGGCAAAACGATTGTCAAGTATTCACACAATGTACTGTAACATGAACCAAAAGCCTAAATGATACTGTTTTTGCCCTCCAGATGCTTAAAATCTAGGTGATACACACACACACATACACACACACATATCTAATGTCACTCTATATGGTTAAATTGGAAAGAAGTACTATAAAAAGAAATAGTGTAAGAACCAACTTCCTAATTGTAAAGTAGGTGTGTGAGAGACCAGTATTTTAATTTTTTTTTCAATATTAGAAAAATGGGCATTTTCCAGGAAAGGGAAAGACTAGAAATACAAGTAGAAAAAAAAAGGCTTAAACAATATTCTCCTTTACATTTCTGGTGAGTTTTCCTGTTTGTTTCTTCCTCCCCATTTTGTCTTCAAGCATTCCCTGCTGTGCGGAAAGCTGTTTTCGGCAACTTCTCTCTGTAGTCTTGCTCACACTAAGTAAGAGTCCAAAATTGTGTTCTGCTAAACATTATTCTCTGTGATGATTCATCATTTACAGAGAAAAAAGGGTGCGCCGGCAGGGAATCTGGACTAGGAAACAAAGGATTCTAATCCTAATTCCTCCATTAATTAGGAATTCATTTTGGCCAAGTCCACTAAATTACATCATGACTCATCTTAGCTCATTGATAAAATGAGGATAATAACGTTTGCATTGCCTTATAAAAAATGTTGAAAATAGAAATCATTTTGAACATTACATGTGTTCTCTATTATTATTGTTAGTAAACCTGCCAAAAATTAATTCTAAATTTACAACTAAAAGTCACAAATGAATTTTTTATTTATTCGGTCATATGGAATCTTTAAGCACAACTAAAAGATCTCTAAGTAGCCCTAGGAAATAAGAAGTGTTAAAACAAATCAGCTCTGCCAAATACTGGGAGTTCTGAGAACTTCACTGTGTCCCCAGCCATGCTGGTCATCTTCCAGTTTCCACTCAGAGCTTTTTGTCTTACCAATGAATCTACGGATTTAAATACAGGTTTAGGAACAAAGTCCTAAGTAGTTATTTTATGGTTCTTGCTTTGCTTTGCAACCGTATCCCAGCATATTTCCCCTCTCTCACTGTGCTCCAGTCATAATGGGCTACTGTTGATTTCAATTCCTTGTCCTGGTGTCAGGACTTTTCCCTTTCAACTGTTCACTCCAGCCTCAGATTTTTCAATGACCAGCTCCTTCTCATGCCACAGATCTCTGCTCAAACGCAACCTTCACAAAAATCCTTTCGTGACCAAACTATCTCCAGGTGGAGTAAAATATCTCTCCCATTACCCTCTACCACATCATCCTCAGAGTACTTACCACTTCTATTATTATCTCATTTTTTATTTGTCTGTTGTAGGCTCAAGTGAAAATAGAATCATCCTTGATTCCTGCCTTTCCCCCCTGTGCTCAGCCTATCAACCAGTCACCTCTGTCTCCAAAATTATTCCATAAACGTTCATTGATTTCCATCTCTAATGTTATTAGGCCATCCCATCACCAACATCGCTAACTAGGCTACTGCAGTTTCCTTCTGACAGGAGCACCTGTGTCCACATGCATCCTCACATATCTGATTTTTTCATTGTATCCATAATAACCTTTTCCCAAAACTTGTCAGGTTTAGTATGTAGCTACTTCAAATCCTCCAGTAGTTTCCCAATGCTTAGGAAAAGAGTCAAACTTTTCCCATGGCCTACAAGGGCTGCCTACTAACCTCACCATCTACACCCTCTCCTCACTCTGCCCAACCATACCTCTGTCAGCTGTTTCCCTCAGGACATTCACTTGTCACTTATGCTTAAGCACATTTCCCTCTGGCCTTTACATGGCAGGCTTGGTCTCATCATTCAAGTCTCATCTCAAATGTCACCTGCTCAGCCATTCCTTTCTTGACCATCCTCTATCCCTTTGATTTCCCATCACATTACTGAGTGTTATTTTCTCCATAGCATTTTTACATTACATTGGCATTATATAGCATTTTTATATTACAACTGATTGTTGTTTCCTCCACAGCACTTATCATTATTTGGAAGTGTTGTATTCTTTGACTTGGTCACTTATATTTTCCATCTCTCCCACTAAAACTTTGGATCTTTGAGAGTACAGACACACTGTCTTATTCATTGTGATGTATCTAGAATTTAGAGAAGGATCTATTAAAATAGTAGAGGCTTAATAAAAATATTAACTAAGTGAATTAATAGTGGTTCATTGCCTGCTTTCCTCATAAAAATATAATTTCCACAAAGGAAGGACCTCGTCTTGTCTTTGTGTCTTGGTGTAACATATACTGCTATTTCCCCATCACGCAGCCCAATGCTTAATGAGTACTCATTAGTTATTTTAAGAATCTTTGCTGAATGCAAGATAAATAAATGACTGAATCTGAAGAAGATAATAGGTTTAAGTATTTCTAGACTATAAATCAATATTTATTTGTAATGGATAATGTAGTTGCAGAAGTTAGAAACTCTTTCTAATATTTTTGGGTAGTCTACTGAAAGGTGCAGATAGCCAAGAATTTACCTTGAAAGATATCATTGGGTCAGTAAGCATGGGTTCTTATTCCAGATGAAAATGATCTGACCTTAGCTGCTAAGATGACTGCCTACTGATGACTCACAGCTGAGTCTCTTTCTAGGCATTGTGAACTACCCAAGGGAGCTGACTCACCTGAAGTGATATTGCTCACTTCCAGTGATTGTTAGATACTGAACAATAAAGGCACAAATTCCCTTACCTCATTTCAGATTGTCTGGGAACTTCTGTAGAAACTGCATTACATATTGGGTATCCCTCTTGCTTCCCTCTTTCCTTTGAAAGTATTGCTCTTGTCTATCAGAACCTATGCCCTGGGATCCATGTCCCCTTTAAGGGTCAAGGCAGTCGTTTCCACATCTGTTGGTACTGTAGCCTGTTGATGGCTCTCAGCTGAGTCCTCCTCAAGACTGTGCTTTCTTCCAAGGAAAACCTGCATCCAATAACTACCTAAGGCAGGAGTGCAAAGGCCCAGTCCTCCTGCCGCAAATTGGAGCCTCTCTGAAAGGCAATCTCACTCTCAGAGCTCTCTGTGGGATTGGCTGACGCCTCATGACAACTGCATTTAATTTAGCTACTCTCTGTGCTTAAACTACTTCTCTCACACTTCAAAGTGCTGTTAGAAAGAGCACTCACCAGTAAACCATCCACAGGTAAATTTTCATCTCAGAATCTGTTTTCCAAAAACCATGATGTATGTCATTATTAACTAAGGTTGAATTTTAAAATATAGTATGGCTTTGAGTTATCATGATTATTATTGCTTTTTGTATGGGAATACCACAAGTTAAAAGTTGATGTCATGCAGGAATAAGGAAAGAAATGGAAGGACCTTACTAAGGAGTTGATCGTCTTTCACTTTATGGGAGAAATAATATAGTGCAATATAGCTGTAGACGGTGGTTAGATAAACAGAAGATACATAAAACAATAGACAGCAAAACAGCATAGACACTAAATTTATATCATACGCGGTACCACATCACTTAGTGCTTCACATCAAGGGTTTTCTCCAATGGAAGAGAATCTGAAAATAAGCAAGAAGGTCTGTAAGACGCACAACATGTCATGAAATCAAGTATTCAAATCATAAACCATATTTGCAGAGAAACCTACCAGGATTCAAAGCCTTTTCCTTCTTTGAACCTTAATTCTAATAGTCTTGATTTTCTGGTATGGGGCTAGCACAAATCACAAGCTATAAGTCACTTGTATGTGCATAGACATGGTATTGTTAAAATAGTAGGAAATGAATAAGACAGAAATACTGAAGGAAGAGACAGAGCCATAAAAATTGTGGGAAAAATCAGTAGTCAGTAAGATGGGCTCTAAGAATGGAAAGTCTGTTTAGGTCTGACTCTTCTACCTTCTTGTTTATGTAAATTATTTCACCTGGTCTCCTTATTAAAAACACAAAACTGGGTAACTGTGACAGGCAGAATCATGAATCTCAAAGATGTCTATATCCTAATATGCTTATTGTAAAGGTCTCATTAGATAATGCTTGCAAAATAGTACAGTTTCTAGTACATAGAATGTTCATTATAGCAGCATAGTATAGTTGTGTAAGGGCATTCAGCAGAGGAACAAACCACACTGCTCACCTCAGTGAAGCCCAGAGTCATAGTATTTGGCGTTTATAGTCATGATCTTAGTTATCAAAAAAAAAAAAAAAAAAACAGTTGAAGTTTGCACATTGTTCTTTTAAGATGACAAAGTGTGAAACATTTTTTCTCTAAAACTTAATTTCAAAAAAGTGTTAAAACTACATTTTATTTGCCTTTAACATGGTTTTAGAAAGAGCATGTAATTTCTCCAGAAATCAGATAGACTTTTGAAATATAGCTCTATATGGGAAACAAATTATGACATTCTCCAATGTCTGACACAACATTTACAGAAGAGAATCTCATCTGTCCTTCTTGAAGTCTGTTTCTTAAATTTTGTACACTCAATAATGACATAAAGGTCTCACTCAGTGGATAACTATTATCATGTAGCACTTATGCGATTACATAAAGAATTGACTTATTATAAACCTGTAGATTTACCTATAGAAATATAAATATGCCCTTAACATAGAAATTTAGGTAAGAGTATCTGTGGTGGAAAATCTATTGAAAATAAAAGAAAACAAAAAACAGACAAAGAAGTAACCAGTGAGATTCTAAGATTATAATAACCAATTTAGCATTTTAGGCTATGAGTGAGAAAGAAAGTAAATCTTGTAGATCATTTTCACCTGTGATTTCAAAACACTGCTGGAGGATAAGTACTCAGCTTTTATTTATTTTTTACAAGTCTGTAGAGAAATAGATAAACGAGGACAATGTAGTCGTTTTTTAAATCTAGATTTATTTCATTTAAAAGACTGGTATTCTGAGATTACACTGTTCTACTTTTGAGTATTCAAAATCCTTCTTTAATAAAATGATGAGGATAATAGTGGTAGAAGTTTACATTTTTAAATGCTCTTATTTGGTAAAATTTACAAAAGTTATCAGTTCTATGTCAACTGCTTTTAATTTTACTAATCCATTAATACCATGAGTCTAGGAGCTGCTGATTTAGCCTCACCTCCATTTTTCAGAGAAAGAAATTGAGGTCTAGAGAAGTAAATATCTTCTTTAAGACCTCATCAGTGACAGCACCCAGCCTAGGACCTTGCAATGGGTCATTTATCAATGGTCATTAATATAACATTTTGGAAGAATATAAGTAGCTTTATTTCCCATCCAGAACGTTGAACTAATTTTTTTCTAAAATAGATTATTAAAGAAGTTTCAATGTTTATTGGCTTACCAAACCTGTATAATGCATATCTGAACTTATTTAAATGTAAGCACAGAATCTATTGCAAAAATATTGCCTTTTCACTAGTGTTACATAAGTGTTGAGTCACCTTTTCAGAAATAACCAATCCATCAGGCCATAATAAATGGCAGAAGTGACAACACATCCGCTGGGCAGGACAAACATTCACATCTCAGGAGGACAAACATTCACATCCCAGGAGGGCAAGTGCTTGGAATTCTCAGCTGGATTTTAAGTGGTTCAGAAATGTTAGCAGAAGGCAGAAATTCCTTCTAGTATCTTTTGGCAGCCTATTGGCAGGGCGAGTAGCCAAGAATTTACTTTGGAAGATGTAATTGAGTCAGCCCCTGTGGGTGATTCTTGTTAAGATAGCTAATGGTAAAGATAAGCAGCATTTGTTCGGAGGTTGTGTAAATATCCCTGTTCTGAGATAAACAATTTGCATATCTGGAGAGAAGACAAAGTCAGCCTCTCCGGGTACCTGACACTGGCTTTTCCAGGCCTTCAGAAATAACACAGTTGTTTTCTTAGCTGCTGAGGAGAATTGTTTTAGGTAGATAGATTCTTAAATAAAACAAAAGGATGCAATTTGAAACCCTAGGCATCCTATACCTATATGATTTCCCTCTTTCCTAAAAATGAACATTTTTATAATTGTGTACACAATGTCTTTGAACCCTGAGCATCTGCCTAAAATAGCTGTTTGTGACTAAAATTAAAATAAAGCTTTCTACTAGTGAAGAATTCACAGCAGATAAAAAGAAAAAAATCATGGGTGCTATAAGGACTATGCAACTTTTAACTTTCTTCTCACTCAGATTATGTGCAAGAGACACTTCCTCATTTTATTTCCAGAAAGGGAAGGAGTTTAGTGTCAAAAATTGGAAATTTTCTGAGACACAAGACTTCTTTTCAAATATGGTGCTGAGACTTACACGAGTTCACTAATTTAAAAAAAAATTTTTCAGTTATTTAACAACAAAAATATTAATGTGTGGTTGACTTCTTTGAAGAAGCTTTTATTTACGCTAATCTCATTTTGGGAATTTATAGAAGCATTTATTATGCTAATCTCATTTTGGGAATTTGTAATTCCTACAATTAATAGAAAGAAATCTCTATGGCTAATTTTAAATTTATACTTTGATGGCTGGTTTTACGTGTCATCTTGGCTAGGCTAGAGTACCCAGTTATTTAAACATGACTATAGGTGTTGCTGTGAAGGTATTTTGTAGATATGGTTAGCATCTGCAGTCAGCTTGAAACCACGATTGCAAAATTGTAACTGAGACAATGAAAAAGATCTGAACTAACCCACTCCATCTTGCTTCTAACCTCCAAACTGTCCTTGTTCATTCCTGGGTGTAGGATGAATTAACTTTGTTAGGAACTCAGTTTATAGTTTAAAACAAAACAATAACAGCCCTTTCCCAAAACAAATTTCTTTCTTGCCTAGGGACTAGACTGCTTTTGTAGGACTAATACATTAGCCAAAAGATTAGAAATTATGGTATAGGAGTCATGCAGCTGGAGGCTACAAGAGTCTGACCCTCTTTAAACTGCTCCTAGGATCAGTGCTTGAGATAGGAGGCAGACTCTGCTCTGGATGGATCAGCTGACACCACCCGAATCAAAACATTGGTTCATCTGATCTTGTGGCTCCCACCCAGAAACTCACTCAGCACAAGAAAACAGCTTTGACTCCCTATGATTTCATCTCTGATCTGAGCAATCAGCACTCCCAGACTCACTCCCATTCACCAAATTATCCCATCCCAGACTCACTGCCATCCACCAAATTATCTTGACAAACTCACCGAATGCTCAGGGAGACTGATTTGAGTAATAATAAAACTCTAGTCTCCTACACAGCCGGCTCTGCGTGAATTACTCTTTCTCTATTGCAATTCCCCTGTCTTGATAAATTTGGCTCTGTCTAGGCAGCAGGCAAGGTGAACGCACTCGGCAGTTACAAGCTAAGTAAAGAAGACTATTCTCTATAGGTGGACCTGTCTCATCTGTTGAAAAAGTCTGAAAAATAAACACTAAGCTTTCCCTGAAGAAGAAGAAATTCTACCTAAAGAATGAAGCATCAACTTCTGACCAACAGTTTCCAGCCTGAAGGCCTGCCCTACAGATTTCAAACATGCTATTCTCCCAAAAACCATGAGCCAATTTCCTTAAATAAATCTATCTATCATCTATCTATCTGAGTTTTTTACCCATTCAGTTTCTTTGGAGAATCTTGACTTATATCTTCTAAACAATAAAAATTTTTTTCTATGAATAATTTCAAAATATTTACAAAATGGTTATCAGTTTTCAAAATAAATCAGCAATTGCTATAAATTAAAACCCTCTTAGTTGCTTGTCCCATCAACATATTTTTTATTTCTATTCAATTTCTCATTGATTACCTCATATTCAGAAACACGTGTGTGTGTGTGTGTGTGTGTGTGTGTATTTTATATATATATATATATATATAAAAAATACTTTTAAGTTCTAGGGTACCTATGTACAACATTCAGCTATATTTTTAAATGATTAGTTATACTAAGAAGCCAAAGATCAAAAACTGAAGCAATCCTTTTATATTTGCTTTCAAAAGAAGAGATTATTCCTGCTTGGGGACTATTCCTACTTAGTGGAGGGGAAAAGGCAAGCATGTATTAAGTTCTTAAAACTATTACTGATCAATAATAAAAATATTCAAAGAATTTTTCCTTCACCTAATCCTCAGCTAGCCATTTAAAAAATGAAGAAAGGGAAGAGGGAAAATATGTGGAGAGAGAGAGGGAGAAAACCCGAGAGAGAGAGAGAGAGAGAAACAGACAGATTCAGAGTATGTGTATGTGCGAAAATAACTATAAATAGTTTCCTAAAACAGCAACAGAATACTATCTAACATGGTGATGTGGGGAAAAAAATGTGGATATTTGAACCAGCTATTGGAGTTATATCATCATTGAGAATTTGACCTAGGAAAAAAAGTTAATCATGGCACGTGCTCATCTAGTTTGGATTGCTAAATATAAAAACGAGTAAGCTGTGGTCCCCGCCCCTCAGTGAGTTCATAGAAACACTATGACACCAAATCACAGTAGAAAGATTGCTATTTATTTACATTTGTCTTTAATTTCATATATGTCTTCTGCTACTTCTATGCCTGAAGGATTGTGCAAAAAAATAAATTTTATGACAGCAGGTAGCTTAAATATTAGAATAACATTTGATCCTTACATTATTTATTGTGCATAACACAATATTGCAAAACTTAGGAACTGTTAGAAATAAATGCTTGTAGCTTGGTGCTGAAAAGAAGAGTTAGCACTGAGACAAATAATTTTCTCAGCAAGGCAATTTTACTTCTATAGAAGGGTGCAACTTGCGAATGGAGCAATAGTGAGAGCACACCTGAACAAGGGAGGGGAAGGGGTTCTTATTTCTGATGCAGGTAGCCCCTACTGCTGCGTCGTTCCCCTATTGGTTAGGGGTGGACCACAGAGTCGAAGCTAATTCCAACTGGCTATTTTAAAGAAAGCAGGGGTATGAGCCAGAGTGGCAGGGTGAGCAGTTTGGTGGGAAAAATGGTTACCAAACAGGTAACTAAAGGTGACTTAGGTCAGAGCAGGTAACCAGGATGAGTCAGGAGAGAGCAGGTGACCAGGGGAATTATGTGAACTGATTAAAATTGGTGGAAAAGGTTGTTTACTGAAACTATGAGGAAGTTAAATTTTAAAATGGAGGACAAAGAACTGAACATACTGACATACTGATTATTTGAAATCTCACTGTATCCAACGTAACTTAAAACAGTATACATTATAACATAACTTAAAACAGTATACATTATTATCTTACAGTTTTTGAGGAAAATTAGAGCAGCTAAATTGGGTATTTCTAGCTCAAGACCTTCCTTGCACGAATTGCAATCAAGGTGTCAGCCTGGGCTACAGTTATCTGAAAGCTTGACTGGGGCTAGAAGATCCTCTTCCAAGATGGCTTTCTCATGTAAATGTTGACAAGAAGCCTTAGTTTCTCATTACATGAACCTCTCCCTAGGCCTTCTCTCATGTCCTCCCAACATGGGAGGTGGTCTCCTCCTGAACATGTGATTCAAGAGGCAAGGAAGAAGTTACTATGTCTTTCATGATTTAGCCTCAGAAGTCTCTGTCATTTCCCTCCCTCCCTCCCTCCCTCCCTCCCTTCCTTCCTTCCTTCCTTCCCTCCTTCCTTTCTTCCTTCCTTTTTATGGGGGGGAGGGAAGGGATAGAGTCTGGCTCCGTCGCCCAGGCTGCAGTGCAGTGGCCTGATCTCGGCTCACTGCAAGCTCCGCCTCCCGGGTTCACGCCATTCTCCTGCCTCAGCAGCCGGAGTAGCTACAGGCACCCACCACCATGCCCAGGTAATTTTTTGTTGTTGTTGTATTTTTAGTAGAGACAGGGTTTCACTGTGTTAGCCACGATGGTCTGGATCTCCTGACCTCATGATCCGCCCATCTCGGCCTCCCAAAGTGCTGGGATTACAGGCGTGAGCCACCGTGCCCAGCCAAGTCTCTGTCATTTTCACAGTGTCCAATTCGTTATCCAGTTTAGCCCTATCTACTATGGAAAGATAATACAAAGGCCATGAATATCAGAAGGGAAGCATGCTTGTGATCTATGTCAGAGGCTGGCTACCACAATCATTAAATAAGAGGGACAAAAAGCACATTAAAAATCAACAAATGTGTATTAATAGAGCTCAAAGTGAGTATGTCAGTTTTGAAATAATAAACAGCATAATCAGAATAAGACAATTTATCATGGGATTTTTTTGAAGGAGGTGAAAAGTTTTCAGTTGAGTTTAGAAAAAAATGAGGAACTGAAATTTTGATACAGAATAATTAAGAGGAGTGGACATTTCAGGTAAATATCCATGTCTATCTTAGCAGGCTACTGAAGGGTAAGGATTCTGTCTGAGAGAGTCTGATCACTTAGCATTTAAGTCAGAGTTACAGACTTTTACTTGTAGGTGATTTTAAAGCAACATTACAACAGTGAGTAAAACATATCCAAAGGACTCTTTTACTATAAAAGTAGGGATCTGAAACATTCCCATGAATAATGTACAAATGTTTTTTAGAATAGGTGCCGTATTAGTCTGTTTTCACGCTGCTGAAGACATACCTGAGCCTGGGAAGAAAAAGAGGTTTAATTGGACTTCTAGTTCCACATGGCTGGGGAGGCCTCAGAATCATGAGAGGTGAAAGGCAGAGCAAGAGCAAGTGAGGAAGATGCAAAAGTGGAAACCCCTGATAAAATCATCAGATCATGTGAGGCTTATTCACTACCACGAGAATAGTATGGGGGAAACTGCCCCCATGATTCAAATTATCTCCCACCAGGTCCCTCCCACAACACATGGAAATTGTAGGAATACAATTCAAAATGAGATTTGGGTGGGGACACAGAGCCAAACCGTATCAGGTGCTTTCTTACATATATAAGTAATCATAAGCAACTGTAATAAGTAACATAAATGTAAGAAAATGTACTTAGTTAAATGCATAGTTTTTTTACAGATATAAAGATATTGTTAATATCATAAACTCATACACAGATACAAAATATATTCTTTGAAAGTTTCTCTGTACCTTAGCTTCTCAATATGTCAAATTAACTACAAATTTGTGAATCAGCTTATTGAGTTAAAAATCAGGTTACTAATAGACTGCCAACACAAACAATTTAAATTGTCAAACTTGCCTGATGCTGATTAAATCATGCTGAGCAACCTCTCAATTATAACTTGGCACTCTTTCTATTTGCTGTTCAGTAAACATAAATATTCTGTCCTGTTGATAGTTTTATTTTTTCTTTATAAATTAGACACTGAACATACTTTATAAACCCACCTCTAGTAAGTTTATTGTGTGTCATTTCATAAGAATTGATTCATCATCTTAAAGTATAATGACAAAAAGGGTGTAACGATCTCGAAAACTGGAGGACCAATTTCTGGAATATAACGACCACTTTAAAGATTCCTCCTTTGCCAAAATTCCATCTGAGTGACCACTGACCTCCCAAGACCTAATGGTAACAAGTCCTAATTATTTTCTCTTTATACTTTGACTAAAATGAAGACTATGTCTAGTAAGGATCAAAGTTGGCAGAAGGAAGAAAACAGAAACTTCTATTTGAGAGGTAAGATAACAAAACCTTTCCTCTTCCACTGAAAAAAACTTGATATTATATTTTCTTTAAGGATCAATGAAGTATTACCCAAATTTTTATATTTTGCATGACATATCAGGAAGAATAAAACAAAGAATTATGAGACATGGATTCGGGTTCTTGCTCTGAGACTATTTTTGTGGCATTAGAATATTGCCTTAATTTTTTACATCTCAGATTCTTCTACTTTAAGAACTGGTGCTTTGGTTAGAGTCTCTCTAAAATTTCTTTTGCTATGAAACTCCTTGATGTTTCTTCAGATGACTAACCAAATTCTTCAAGAAAATAAGATAGTCTTAAATCAGTCCGGTAAAAACAAAGGAAGACAAAACACACAATATTATTTCCATGAGAAAAAAATAAAAATTTTAGCTATTATTGCAAATTTAATTAGTATGCATTAAAGCATTCCATAATTATTATCAAGCCTCCTAATTTATGCCATCCATACAGAGATTACAGAAAAGAACAGAACTAAATTGAGGCCAGAATCCCAGTAGTTAAAATGTAGGCCAGCAGTCTAAAATGTCGCCAGATTGTCCAAGCACACTACAGGGATATATGCCAGTTATCTTTAGTTTTTAAAGTACACCTTGCCCATCTCTGTTAATGGATTCAAAACTCTAGGGTAGCTCCTGGACAAGTGTCCAGACCAAAAGGCTCCTGCAATGTCTGGGTCACCTTAATCCTTTAAAAAGTCACTATGTGCTTGTTTCTTATCTGAAAAATCTTAGCTATGCTTTCAAGATAGTTTTCTGGTAGATTTTATAAGATAATACCTCCTCTCACCCTCCCCTGCCTATTTCATGGGCCTATGTATGTGATAAACATCAAGCATTTTGAAATCATCTGAGATTTTTATAAACAAACTGGCTGGCCTCAGACCCCAGATAACAATGTGTGTTTTTCATTTGTGAACAATCACTAAATGACTTTTGAAAATTGGGAAATGTACAGAAAAAAACTTCCTCAGTTTTAAAATATACCTCATTTGGGAAAAATAATTGTGTGATTCCTTTGATTTTAGTAATTAAAATTACATTTTCCTTTCACAAATATTTTTATCCTCTTGAAATAGTGCTTAAATCGTTTTATGGAAAACACATGATGCTTAATTTTTCCTTGAATCAGAAACATTTCCCAAATATATTTTGTTTCCTTAAAAGGCAGCTTGGGGGACAGATGAGGAGGATAAAGCCCTTTATAATCATTAGAAGTATTGGCTTCCTGTCAAGTTCCTGTCAAACTTCCTGTCAAGTTCCTATCAGCATTTCTGTCAAAGAACTGAACTTCTAAACTTTTAATTCATTAATTAATTAATTTAGTGCAATCATTTCCAAATTTATGTTCGGCATATTATGGTAACAGAAGTTGTACCTACAAAAATGTGTAGAGTAAAAACTAAAATGAGAAAAAATTTTCACCAGAAGATAATATAATGACATTGTGCAAAGTTACTATTTCAACAGCAGCCTGTAAAACAACAACAAAAAAAACCTCCAGAAAACAAATATACCGTAACTTTTAGAAGAAAAAGCATCGAGCTCAGGTTTGGGCTCCCAGGTTTTCACACTCACTTGCCTGAAAAAGTCTGGATCTTTTGTTCCATCAGCTCTAAAATGAACAATTAGAATCTAATTTCCCTTCAGGCTTAAAAAACTAGGAATATATAGTTTTTCATCACGTATGTTATGAACAGAATTATGTGCCCCCCGAAATTTATATGTTGAAGCTTTAACCCCCAGTACCCCAGAATGTGACTGTATTTGGACACAGGGCCTTTAAAGATGTGACTAAGTAAAATGAGGCCATTAGTGTGGGCTCCAATCCAATCTGACTGGTGTCTTTGGACAAACAAAGAGATGTCAGGGATGTGAACACAGAGAAAAAAACGTGTGAAGACACAGCAAGAAGGCATCTGCAAGCAAAGAGAGGCTTCCAAAGATGCCAAGGCTGCTGACATCGTGATCTTGGACTTAGTCTTAGTTTGGGTGCTATAACAGAATACCAAAGACTGGGTGGCTTACCCAACAAATATTTCTTTCTTTTTTTTCTTTTTCTCCTCACTCTCTTGCCAGGCTGGAGTGCAATGGCGCCATCTCAGCTCACTGCAACCTCCGCCTCCTGAGTTCCAGCAATTCTCCTGCCTCAGCATTCTGAGTAGCTGGGACTATAGGCACGCGGCACCACGCCCAGCTAATTTTTGTATTTTTAGTAGAGACAGGGTTTCACCATGTTGGCCACAGTGGTCTCGATCTCTTGACCTCGTGATCCACCTACCTCAGCCTCACAAAGTGCTGAGATTAGCACAGTCAGGTTCTTGGTGAGGGCCCCCTCTTCCCAGTTACGCCCTCACATGACCATCCTTAGTGTTTGCACAGGGAGAGACACCTCGTGTCTCCTCTCACCTTATAAATGCACTAATCCCATCATGAGGGCCCTACTCTCCTGACCTAAGATTACCCTAACCACCTCCCGAAGGGGCACCTCCAAATACATTAGGGGTTACATTTCAACATATGAATTTTTGGGAAACACGTTCAGTCCCTAGCAGATTCTTGCCTCCAGAATGGCTAGAAAATAAGTTTCTGCTATTTAGGCCACTCAGTCTTGTTATGGCAGCCCTAGTACAGTAATACGACGTACAGTAGTATTAATCATTAGTTTCCTTTCGTTGTTTTCCAACAAAAGAGAAGGCTAACTTTCAAGTTTAGATATACAACTCAAAATTAGAAAAAATCTTCATGTATGAGCTAAAATTTATACTTATGAAACAAAAATATACCTCACTATTCACATCTGGTTTTAACCTTTAAACACATGTGGAAACTCCAAGTTGTCACATAGAACTAGGGTTGGTAAATGTTTTTCATAAAGGACCAGACAAGGGGATCCCTTATCTGAAAAGTTTTGAACCAGAAGTGTTTCGGATTTTGAATTTTTTTTGATTTTTGGAATATCTGCAATCTATACTGGTTCAGCATTCCTAATCTAAAAATCTGAAATTCAAAATGGTCCAAAGGGCATTTCCTTTGAGCATCATGTCAGCACTTAGTTTTGAATTTTGGAGTACTTCAGATTTTGGATTTTCAAATTAGGGATACTCAACCTGTAATAAATATTCTGGCTTTGTGGGCTGTATGATCTCTTGTAAATACTCAATTTTACTGTTGCAGCAATGCATGAACAAATGAGTATGACTATGTTCTAATAAAACTGTATTTTAGGCACTAACATTTGAATTTCATATAATTTCACGTTATGAAATATTTTTTGATTTTTTTTCAAATATCAAAAAATGTAAACATCACTCTTAGCATGCCAGTTATAGCCCATGGACCATAGTTTGCTAACCCACAATGGTATAATAAAATGAAACAATCCACTTTCTGTTTCTTCCTTGTTACATCACTGTTATTAATGTTTATTTTATTTATTTTTAAAACTTTTTTGAGACAGGGTTTTTTTCTGTTGCCCAGGCTGGAGTGCAGTGGCATAATCACAGCTTATTGCAGGCTCAACCTCCAGGGCTTCAATCCTCCCACTTCAGCCTCCCGAGTAGCTGGGACCAGAGGAGTGCCCACCACGCCCAGCTAATTTTTTTATTTTTTGAAGAGACGATGTTCTCCCTTTTTTGCCCAGGCTGGTCTCAAGTGATCCTCCTGCCTCATCGTCCCAAAGTACTGGAATTACAGGTGTAGGCTACTGCATAAATCTAAAAATACATAGTACCACAGGGGTTTGAGACAGGAACTAGGCAGAAGCAAGCACAAACCAGTTCTTACTGTAAATAATTTGCTCTAGAAATTACACCATGTAGCAAAGTCTGCATGTTTCAGGGCCACTGAATAGTTTGGAGTTCTCTGAATTAATGTGCATGTAGAATATAGTATTTATTAAAAGTAAGTAATAAAATATGCTAATTGTAAGTTTATATACATTATTAAAACTCATCACTAACCACAACAACTATTTAGAATTTAAACCAGAGTTCTACAAACTACAGCCCATAATAGCTTGCCTGCTGCCCATGGCTACTATCTATCCCTTTACGAAAAAATTGCTGACTTTTTTTTTTTGAGATGAGTCTTGCTCTGTCGCCCAGGCTGGAGTGCAGTGGTGCGATCTCGGCTCACTGCAAGCTCTGCCTCCCTGGTTCACGCCATTCTCCTGCTCAGCCTCCCAAGTAGCTGGCACTACAGGCGCCCGCCACCACGCTCGGCTAATTTTTTGTATTTTAGTAGAGAAGGGGTTTCACCATGTTAACCAGGATGGTCTCGATCTCCTGACCTCATGATCCACCCACCGCGGCCTCCCAAAGTTCTGGGATTACAGGCATGAACCACGGTGCCCAGCCAAATTGCTGGCTTTTAACTTAAATTAACAAAATATTTTTTTCAGGAGAGGGCATTTTAACACTGATATTGTACAGAATCGCTGGTGTTGGGGAATAATAAAGAACACAACTATAGATAATATGCACACTTATTGCCTGTACCTAGGGTAAACTGTTCCCACTTCCCTGTCCTTTGTATGTCAATGGGGTGTAATAATATTTTGACAGTAGAAACCTAGGGCTCAGACTCTGTAAATATTTGGAGTTGTATATTGATTGGGCCTTAGATTCTACTTGACTGTTCCTACATAACCATTTGAATATATAAATATCAATAGTAGTAGAAGAGCCTTCTACAATAAAAGGATTTAGAAGGCATCATGCCTTCTCTTTGAGGTTCAAAATGACTAAAACAAATGTACTCTATTTCTGCTTTATCTACTATTGATCAGGCAGTGCGTTAAAGGCAAAAACATTTGCATCTATACATATTTATCGTGATACTAGGGAAGCTGCAACCAAGGAGAGAGACAAGTAAAAGGTAATGTCGGTTCTGGCCAATTTAGGAGTAGGTATTAATTCCGCACCCAACTCAGCTATCTTGGAATCATGGACGGCCTTGAGGGGAAATGGCTGTGTGAATGAATCTAAAGGCCCACACCACTAGATTTGTAAATCTTGGGGCCCGTGTGTGTGTGTGTGTGTGTGTGTGTGTGTGTGGGTGGGTGTTTGCTCACACGCATGCATGCATGCCATAGCCTGGCACATTTTGCATCTAGAAGTTCATGTAAATCTTTACTGGCAACCAGCAGCAAAGATGAATAACGTAAGCTCAACACCATCAGTAAAGGGAATCTTTCTTACTAATATGTTACCTTAATGGCTATGTGTGTTTTGTTAATGATACTGTCAATAGAACACATATATCATTCATCTTGTATTTTTTACTTTCGATTATATTCTTGTCTAATAATTGGCTTGCTTTCAAAATTTGCTGCAATAGGCAATAGGCCTAAAGACTCAACTTTTTAGTTGTTTTGCTTTGTTTACCTTGTAGGTTTCTTTCTGACCTTGCTTTAGCCTGACTGAAATGTTATAATCATTGAGCTGTGTGAACATCTTTTGGTAAAAATAGTTGTTTTTTAAATTTTAGATTCAAGATATTAGTTTCATAGATCTTCTTGGACGGGATTTTTCAGTGATCACTGAACACTGCCAGGTGATAAGAGAATGACTGGTTAAAATAAAACAAGTTGTGGGACTTCTGCCTTTTCAAAAATACAGGGATGCTTTCCAATAAAAGCAGAGTTCAAGTAGAAAAATCTCAATTTTTATAAAACTGAGAATTTTTTAATCTACTATAGTAATAATAGCTAACATCCATGCAATGTGTTAATAGGGTTTGTTTGTAAATGTCACAACCACCCAGCGAGGCATGTGAATATTAGTATCCCCATTTTACAACTGAGGACATTAATGTTTACAAAGGTTAAATGACTTGCCTAAAGTGACGATAACATGTGGCCACACATCTCTAATAGAGGATTCCTTTAAATGTCAGTTTCCTCTAGGATAAGTAAACTACTTTTCTAGCACCATGAGTCAGGAGTACACCTTGGAAAAACTATACTTCAAAAATGTACACAAAGATAGCAAAGAGAGAACTGCAGAAAGGAAAAAAAAAAGGTATTGGAGAGACTGAATTGGAACTGAAAGGAAGTAGAGGCCACTTCGAGAGGGACTGGAATAGAGGAAATAGGGGAGCTGGCTAGAACCAGGGTGCCATGTCACTCTACCACTCTCTCTGGGGATTTTCATTTGTGTTTGACTATGTGAGTCTAGCTCATCTTCTCCTTGGTCTGCAGCCTGGCTGCTTTTTCAGCTTCTCCTTGTTCACTGCCCACCCACACTTGCCCCTGCAGGGACTTGTATTTAAAGTGCCAATGGAGACTTTGGAGACTGACCCTGACTTTAAATGCCCACAGAAAAAAATTGAGGTAGAAGAGGGAGGAAAGCCAGGAAAAGAAATTGTGAAAGGAAAGGTTAGGCAATTGGAAAAAAAAATAAGACCAGGTAATAAAACGGAAAGCAAGGAAAAGGTCTTCAACAGTGACAAACACTTTCAGAGACAGCATTTCTCACTCAAAATCAAGAGAAAATGATTGAATTTTTTTAATAGGGCATAATTGAACCTAGAACTATATGTTGTTTATTAGCTTTTCATCTCAACAACAACACTTTAAATTCTGCTTGAATTTATTGTTACTGGAAGATTCTTTCACAATCTTTTCTCCTTTCTTTTCTCTCTTTTTTTAATAGTTCTTGCCCAATACAGTTGGAAAATTAGAGCGAGGTGTCTCCTTTATCGAGAATAAATGTTTCCAAGTAAACCTATAAATTAGAATGTAAACTCTATTTAGCACAGAGTTTTATTTTATGCTCTATCATCTTTACTGGTTTTACCTTTCCAATTTTGAGACTAAAAAGTACAACCCGAACAGCTCCTTATTTTTGTAATAAAAATATGCTGCATTCCTGTCCATACAACAAAGTACTAAACGCCACATTAATCTAAGGGAGATCTTCTACCATATAGTATCTTGAAATGTGCTGCTATATATTTTAGTTCTTCTCTGTCTCAGGTACGGAATCTTCGGTTTGCTCCTGCTGTTGTTTTTGTGTGGCTTTTTTGTTTTGTTTTTCACACTAAGGTTTTATTTAAAAAACAAATACAAAACTTTGTTCATGATACATATCTTTTTTAACCGTTTAAAAATGCTCTTATACCTTTTTTAATCTTTAAAAAAAATGCTTAAGATTATCAGCATTCCATAAGCACAAATAAAGACGTGAGTGGTGCAATGAAAATAGGCCTTAGGTTATGTTATAAGAAACTGGATTTAAAAAAAAAAAAAAAAAAAAAGCTGAACTCAAGCCTTCAATAGCTCTGATTTAATTTCCTGTGGAGTAAATCCATTCTCAGGCACCCGTGGATAAGTTTGTTATTTAGCACTTCACTGAGTCTCTTTTTGAACTTTACAAAGAAACAAACTTCGGGTCACAGAGTCCCAGGGCTTTGTGGACCATCCCCTGACACACTGCTCTGACCCTTTAATACATGGTCCTTGCATTTCACCCTTGATCACTGGCTAGGAATTAACCATGCGCAGAGAGCTTTTGTTAATTTTGGTCATACCGTACATTCCTGGTAAAAACTAAAGAAGGATTACTGGAGAGGGACGATGAAAAAGAAAATGAATTAGCAATTTTGTTTTGAATTCTATGTTTCTATGTGAGGTATGTGTTTTGTCTCTCAAATATCACAATCAATCTTTTTTTTTCCAGAATTTCTGCCTTTCTAGCCATTATTAAAGGTTAATGTTTTGTTTTGTTTTGTTTTAAAAATAGTGATATATATTCATGCTAGTAAAAAAAAAAAAAAAAAAAAAAAAAAAAAAAAAAAATTCTCAAAGTAACTACAGCTGTAGTAAGGTCACCAGAAGAAATGTCCTGGGTCCATTGGCCCAATCTCTTACTCCTAGATGATGCATGTGAAGAAACCAGAGAGATAAGACTCTTCCAGAGCCATGTAGCTAGTTAATACCCACACTGAGACTTGAACTGAAATACTTGGACTCACAGTGAACTTTTTCATGACAACTTGCAACCTCTGGATAGAGTGAATGGTGCACCCTTTTCTGTCTGGGAATTACCAATGCTTTTTATAATGCACCTCAAACCTCTGCAGTTAGGGATACCATTGATGAAAACGTGGAGATGATTTTACAGTCAGTGCTCCCTGTCAGGAATATTCTGAACCGCTGATGGCTGGTTAACAGCCAAATTCTGGAATGCGCTTGGGTTGTCATGACGGGTCTGCTGAGTGACCTCCAAGAGCTGCACAACAGAAGATTATCATGTTGACTAAAAGTGCTTTCCTAAGTCCAGAAGCTTTTGATTTTCTCTCTTGCAAAGCAGATTCTCACTTCAAAATAGTCCTTTATTTAGAAAAAGTTACCATAGAATAGTAATAGAGAATGAGTCACTATGAGATTTTACTTTGTAGAGCATTTTCCACAATACATTTTTACATATTGTGACGGTACCTAAAATATTTATTCTAAATGTTTTCATTCTGACTACTAAAAAAAGCACATAATAGGTATACTTTCTAATGGTAGGCTAGGTTAACATTCCAGTAAATATTCTGGTAAATTTAGTAAACCTTGAAATTTGCAAAATGTCAATCATTTTTCTAAATTGTGCAAAGTATGCAGGAAACTTCCTAATCTCAAATTTTACTTTTTCTGCTCAATTATGCTCAGAGAAGAAATTGTCTATAAATTTAGATGTAATACAATTTCATTTCGCTTTAGTTCTTAATATTAAGCTTGGTGATATCTAAGGGGAAATACCAAATAATTTTAAACATCTGAATGCATTTAAATGGCTCGAGCATGTTATGAGAATAACTACCACGCAAAAGATAAAATTATTTCAATTCTTTAACAAAATGGTGGCATATAATTCCAAAGGTATTATTACCAACATATATTTATAAAGTTTTATCAATATTACAATCGATTACATTTCACTGAAGGAAAACTTTGGTGAAAATTTAATTTCATATCAATACACTTATAGCCCAATTTACAATGAGTTATTTGATTATATTACATAAACCAGTCAAAAATATTTCAGGGTGAGTCAGCTGAAGTACTATGACTTTTAAAATATTCAGTAATGCTATTTTCCTTCTCAACTCTGAGTTCTCTGTAATCCAGGATATAGTAAGTAAAATTTTTCTTAGTAGTCTTTAGACCATGTTAAATTGCCAAAGTGTAGAAAAATACCTGTTTCTGAAAATCTGTGCTTTTGATGTTTTTTATTTGAGAGAAAAATATTTCTTCACAGGAAGCTAGGGTTACATCAGGAGCGAGAGACTTGTCAGAGACCTTTTACCCACTGAACTTTCCCTTTGTTTTGACTCTTATTACTATTAAAAATGCAGTGTGCTGGTGACAGGATTTACAGATTCAAGCAAAAGGGAAGAGCATGGTTTTCCTTAGTAAGTTGTGGTACTACGAGTGGCTGATTCTTGGCCAGGGGACCTACGCAAGCCCATATCTTGAAAGGGGCTGTGTCCAGTAGTAGGGCAGGGGTTAATGGGGCCAGAAAACACACTTGACTCCCAGCCTTAGTAGGCACCTCCTGATATCCTGCGTCAGTGGATGGAGTTTAAAAGACCAACATGAGCAAAGTAAAAAGGATAGGTCCTAGACAAATGACCGAAGAGTAACAATTGTACTCTTAGTGTTGCAGTCAGCTCCCATGTACTTACTTTTCTCTTCTACAACTTTCTCTTTGTGGTAACTCTCTTACTGAGACAGCCAGGTCGTGCTGGGTCCCCAGAAAAACTCCCAGTGTCGCTGGGTATGCGCACCACGGTGGAGCAGGGAGGATTCTGGCCCCTCCTCTTCCTGTGCGGAACCTGGGATTCAAGCTGTGGGTGGGAAGTGCTCTAGCAGGGACTCTGGCAAGGCAGGAATCCTGTTTCCCCCTTTTTTCCCTTTTCACCCAATAAAACTCTGTCGTATTCACCATTCAAATTGTCTGTGTGCCTGAATTTTCGTGGCCATGGGACAAAGAACCCTGTCTTTAGCTGAACTAAGGAAAAGTACTACAACATTATCATCTTCCTTTCTTAGTAGGTAACTAATTAAGGTATTCACTGATACCCATGTATAGTGTTCAATTAATATCCCATGTTATCTATTCCGTGATGCAAAATTCACTTAAATTTCACTTTCTGGATTCCCTCCATCAAACACACATGCACACACACACACATACCCAAGTAAAAAGGAGAGTATTTGGAACTGGAAGACTGCTCTCTGCTCTGCAAATTACACTATGTATGGAGTGACACTTGTTCTTGGTGTGTGGCCTATATAGGAAGCCTTTCCTCTCTATTGCCAAACAACCCATGCCTGATTCATCTGGTTCTTTCCTTCTCTTTAATGAAATAATAGTAAAAGTTGTGTGTTCATATAGTAATACAAAATCATTTTCTTGAGGATAAAGTTTTCACTGATAGATTTTACATTATAAATGTGTTTTATGTTTTTAAAAATAAAGGTCAACCTAGAGTTTATTTTTTGTAGGCATTAACAGGTTTTGAAAGCTAGAAAATAACAAAAATATGATTTTTTTTGTTGTTTTTTTAAACAAGGTCTCACTCTGTCCACTCTGTTGCCCAATCTGGAGTGCAGTGGTATGATCACAGCTCACTGCAGCCTCAACCTCCATGTCTCAAGTGATCCTCCCACCTCAGCCTCCCAAGTAGCTGTGACCACAGGTGCCTGCCATCATGTCTGGCTATCTTTTGTTTTAATTTTCCTTTAATATAAATGGGACACAAATTTTCATAACAGTTTTTCAATCAACTACAATGCATCCCTAGAATAGCAACAAAAATGTTTTAAAAGCAATTATCTTTTAAAAATATAAATACATCTATAAACTAAGTCTAGTGTAACACTTATCAAATGTCTTGGTTTCAGAACTCTTTTACATTCAAAAATTATTGAGAATGCCCAAGAGCTTTTGTTTATATGGTTTATTTTTACTGTTATTTACTATATTAGAAATTAAAACAGATTTTTAAAATACTCATTAATACATTAAAAACAATAAAATCACATGAGTGATTTTACAGATATGATTTTCAGTTAATATAAAAAGCAATTTTGTCACAAATAACTGTGTTTTTCAAAAAACAGTGAAAAAAGTTTCATTTACATTTTTTATTGTGAAACATTTTGTAAAGTCTGGCTTCATGTAAGATAATGGACCCTCATATTGGTTTCTGCATTGTTATCTATTGCAATATTGCAATGTTTTAGATGAAGTAAATGAAGAAAATCTAGCTTCACACAGATATGTAGTTGGAATGGGGAAGAGTAGTCTTTTTGGATGATTGTAAATATTCTTCTTTGATACTACACTAAAATTCAACAACCTATAGGTTCTTAAAGATTAGTTGCAATGTGGGATCTGAAAACTTGTCAGTGAACTTTTGACATTCTGTTATAATCTATTGCTCTATATTTCACTTTGAATGAATCCTTTGCCTATGCATGGTTTTGTAACATTGTTCACTAGTTTTATGGAAAATATTGAGTCACTGAGTAATGCAGATCTAAACACTGAGCCATTTCATGATACGATGTCAAAAAAATTCATTAATATCACCACTGAACTCATAAAAAAAAAAATCTTTTAGTATCAGGAAGCTCCTAGTGTTGGTTAGAAGCTTTCCAAAATTCTAATTTTTGTTTAAAAGCTTGAATTTTATCATTGGTAGCAAGTCCTGTCAGATGTTTTCCTTGGTGTAAAGGCTCACTTTGTTCACTTTTGAAAAAATTTCTCAAACACCCGAGTCTCAAACACCCAAGTCCCAATCACCATAGTTTCTCTGCTGCCCCTTTTCAAGGAAAAATGATGTTTCATTAAAAAAAAAAGAAAGAAAGAAAGAAAAAGAAAAAAGGAGCTAGTTCAGCTAGTAAATCAAACAACTGCATAAGTGCTTTTCCTCAAGACAACCATTATTGCAGCAGAGGTGCTTTATGCATACTCCGAATTCTTCACATAGGATATTAAAAGAGGTGTACTCAAGGGTTGAGATTTAATAAAATCCATAATTTTTATTGCTTCATCAAGAATATATTTCAGTGAAACTGGCCATTTTCTTCACTCTGTGGGCATATAGCAATAAAAAATGCAATGACTGCTAGGAGTTTAGAGCCACTGCCTTGTTTTGTACTAAAAAGCCAATTGTTTTTTGGTGTAAATATTGACCAAGTAAAAAAGCAAATAATGTTTTAATATTATTAGGAGAATAGTTTTGACCTTGAAAGGCTGTTGAGAACTCCCAGGAATTATCCAGTTCACACATTGAGTACAACTAATCTAGTGTGATGACTTTGTAAATCAGGAGACAAAAAAAATGGCATTCCTTGGACCAAACATAGCCTGTGGATCTGTTCTGCTTGGCCTCTTCAACATATTGTTATGTCTTTAGACAGGGAGTGCATTCCCCAGTTTACAACAAGTTCTCACCTCTTTCTTCCTTTTGACTCAGCTCCTAATTCGCTCATTGATGTTAATTGGCCTTGATAGAGATTTGAGTCTGTGACCGTTGCCAATTCAATGAGACAAGTAAAATCTGAAGCATACGTTTTAGAAAGCATTTGTAGACACAATGATTTTTCATTTTAAACTCTAAGAAATTCACTGGAAAACCAGTAAAAGTAGTAAGAGTTATTAAACACTCCTAGTTATGATATCACCTTTTAAAATCAATGCATAGAGCCACAATATCAATTAGAAAATATAAAATACCTGAATTTAAATCTAATAGGTAATACATAAGACCTATCCATATATATATATTAAGAAAATTATAAAATAGTAATGGAAAACAGAGTAGTCTAATTGATTAATAATAATTACAGTAATAATAAAAACAATATTATTTACTAGCACTTACTAAATATCAGGTAATGTACTGCAGCCTTTCCTTATATTATCTAATTTCATCCACATTTCATAGCAATCCTTTGAGTCAACACTGTTACTATTCCCATTTCATAGATGAGGAAACTAATGTGCAGATAAATTAAATGATTTGCCCCAAATCAAACAGTTAGAGACATGTTTCTAAATGAGAAAACTCAGTTTCATAAATAAATTGATACTCCTCAACTCACTCCATAATTCATGGAATTTTAAATAAAATCTTACTTTGATTTTTAAAAATAAAACTTGACAAACTAGTTCTAAAGGTCACATGGAAAGATAAATCTTTAATACTAAAAGCATTTTTAAAAAGAATGAAAGAAGACTTCAAGATTCTATAAAGTTAAAGTAATTAAAACATTGTTGTATTTGGTGCAGACATAAAGAAATAGATGAAGGTAATAGAATAGGGTATGCAAATTCACCTATATATGTTCTTAATATATGAAAACTGGTGGTATCTCAAATCAGTAAGGGAAAGATAAGGGCAATATAATGGATGGTTTGTGACAATGGTTTGTTCATTTAGAGAACTGTTAAATTAGACCCCCTCCATATCAAATAATATACAAATAAACACTAAAAAAAAAAGTTAAATGTAACAAAGTTAAGCTATAAGACATAAATAAAATATGGGAGAATATTTTTATAACTTGAGATATTGTAAGCCTTTCTAAGCTATATTTTAAAATTCCAGAAAGTACAAGAAATAAACTAATACATGTGACCTTGTGTTAAAAAATACATTTTTAAAAACTTTTATAAGACATTATTCAAATATAAAAACTCAAGTGACGCTTGGGAGAAAACATCTATAACTCATCTAACAAAAAAAAATTAATATCAGACTATGTAAGGAGCCTCTAAAAATATACTAAAAAATTGTTAAGTTATTAGATTTTAAATGGACAAAAATGGCCTGGCACGGTGGCTCATGCCTGTAATCCTAGCACTTTGGGAGGCTGAGGCAGGCAGATCACCTGAGGCAGGGAATTCAAGACCAGCCTGACCAACATGGAGAAACCCCATCTCTACTAAAAATACAAAATTAGCTGGGCGTGGTGGCGCATGCCTGTAATCCCAACTACTAGGGAGGCTGAGGCAGGAGAATTTCTTGAACCCGGAAGGCAGAGGTCGTGGTGAGCCGAGATTGCACCATTGCACTCCAGCCTGGACAACAAGATCAAAACTCTGTCTCAAAAGAGAAAAAAAAAAAAGGACAAAAATATTAACAATACAATTCCAAAAGAAATATAAATGCTAAATAGACATTTGAAATTATATTCACTCTCACTAACTATTAGGAAAATAAAAGACTTTAATGACATAGTATTTCCTACCAAAATAGCACAAATTCAAAGATTGCTAATGTTAAGCATTGCTTAGAATTCATTGAAAAGAGCATTCTCATACTCTCAAGTACAGTCTAAATTAGCGAAACTTCTTTGGAAAGAAAATTGTAAGTATACTTGTATTTTAAATGTACAGCTCTTTGTTGGAACAATTTCATTTCTGGTGATATATTTTTAATAGATGCTAGCACATGTGCTCAAAGATATAGGCACAAAGATGATCACTGGTTCATTAGCTGTGCTAGCAAAACCAAGCATGCAAACAAATAAAAAGAGCTAAGAACTTAAATGGCCATTAATGGGTAAGTGGTTATTTAAACATGCCTGTTACTGATAAAAGTGAGTTACTGAAGTGAAAATAGCTACATGAATATTGTTAAGTGAAAAAAGAGTGTTGTAGTTTCAGTAGGTTTAGTAAAATACTAGTTATCTAAGAAAGAAGAAAGATGTATGCACATCTATTTGCAGGTAAATAATTAGAAAGACCATGAGAAAGATGGTCAAACAGTTGGCAATGCTACTTCTGGGGGAGAGGAGGCCTCAATGATAGCTCCTATTTTGCTTGCTATCATTCTTCAAAATTTGAAATTTTTCAATTCTCAGTAAGAATATACTAAGGCTATATGTGTATATATATTATTATATATTATATATACAGAAATATATACATATATGTTATATTTGAAATATATACTTCCATGTATATTTGAAAATGACTGTTTTCGAACTTACATTGAATGTCTATATTCATTCTACAGGCACAGAGTGAGGCAGTGAGGAAATAATAGAGTCCGCACCTTCAAGTGTTTCCTGATCTGCTAGGGAAAATGGGCATATTATCACATGAAGTCATGGCACAGTGTGTGCTAAGGATCATGGTAAAGGTGTAGACAGTGTTTTGCTAACAAGAGGGATAGAAGGTGTGGCTCAGGGAATGACAGAGCTGTCTGAAAGAGTCAGGAAATGTACCACAGGGAACGGGACAGAGATCTGGATCTCGAAGAAATGAGAAGTTGCCTAGGGAGCAATGACAAGGAGTGCATTCCTGGAAAAGGAAATGGCATGTGCAAAGAGACACCAAGAGGACGAAGCATTAGGAATATAACTAAATATGGTTATAGCCTGGGTGCCTATTAATAGATCTGCTCAATATTAGGCAAAAACAATAATTATTGAGAATTTGTATAATATCTTTGGTGTCTTCTATGATAACTTATTTTGTGTGTGTGTGTTTTTCTTTCCTGCTACTCCTCTGGAGACTTGTTCCACTGGTGACCTTCATGCATTCTAAACAATCCTAATTTCACAGACCAAGTTGTTCTGTTCTCCCTATGTGTTTTGTCATAGCCATTGTTTTAAAGTAGCTTGCTTGGTTTTTTGTATTGCATCTTGTGAAAGCTTAGATGCCTAAGGGCTTTCATACAAATGTAGAAGTCAAAATACATCTCTTCTGTGAAGATAATAAAGTATGAATGTTTTCAACAAATAAAGCATTAATATAAGACCTGTATTAGTTCATTCTCATGCTGCTACAAGGACATACACAAGACTGGGTAATTTATAAAAGAGAGAGAGGTTTAATTCACTCACAGTTCTGCAGGGCTGGGGAGGCCTCAGGAAACTTGTAATCATGGAGGAAGCGGAAACAAACATGTCCTTCTTCACAAGGTGGCAGGAGAGAGGAGAATGAGAGCCAAGCAAATGGGGAAGCACCTTATAAAACCATCAGATCTCATGAAAACTTACTATCATAAGAATAGCATTGGAAAAACCACCTTCATGATTCAATTACCTCCCATCGAGTCCCTCCCATGACATGTGGAGATCATGGGAACTACAATTTCAGATGAGATTTGGTTGGAGACACAACCAAACCATATCCTTCTACCCTAGCTCCTCCCAAATCTCATGTCCTCACATTTCAAAACACAAGCCTTTCCATTAGTCCCTCAATATCTTAACTCATTCTAGCATTAACTAAAAAGTCCAAATCCAAAGTCTCAGGTGAGACAAGGCAAGTCCCTTCCAATTATGAGCCTGTAAAATCAAAAGCTAGTTACTTCGTAGATACAATGGGGGGACAAATTGGGTAAATAAATACACCCATTCCAAATGGAATAAATTGGCCAAAACAAAGGGGCTATAGGACCTGTGCAAGTCCAAAGTCCAATAGGGCAGGCTTTAAATGTTAAAAATCATTTTTTACACAAAGGAGATGTTCCAAAATCATCTCCTTTGACCCCATTTCTCACACCCAGTTCATACTGATGCAAGAGGTTGTCTCCCACAGCTTTGGGCAGCTCCACACCTGTAAATTTGCAGGATACAGCTCCTCTTCCAGCTACTTTCATGGGCTGGCATTGAGTTTCTGTGGCTTTTCCAGGTGTATGGTGCAAGCTGTGAGTGGATCTACCATTCTGTGGTCTGGAGAATGGTGGCCCTCTTCTCACAGCTCTACCAGGCAGTACCCCAGTGGGGACTCTGTCTGGGGGCTAGCACCCCAAATTTTCCTTCAGCACTGCCCTAGAAGAGGTCCTCCATGAGTCCCTGCATCAATCTTCTGCCTGGATATCAGATATTTTTCATATATTCTCTGAAATCTAGGCAGAGGTTCCCAAACTTCAATTCTTGACTTCCATATACCCACAGGCCCAACACCACATGTAAGCCACAAAGGCTTGGGGCTTGCACCCTCTGAAGTAATTGCCTGAGCTGTACATCTGGCCCCTTTTAGACATGGCTGGAGCTGAAGCAGTTGAGATACAGGGCACCATGTCCTGAGGCTGCTAAGAGCAGGGGAGCCCTGCGCCCAGCCAAAGAACCGTTTTTCCCTCTTTGACCTTCAGACCTGTGATGGTAGGGTCTGCCATGAAGGTCTCTGACATGCCCTGAAGACATTTTCCCCCATTGTTTTGGTGATTAACCATTGGTTTCTCTTACTTAGGCAAATTTCTGCAGTAGGTTTGAATTTCTCCCGAGAAAATGGGTTTTTCTTCTCTATCACATCATCAGGCTACAAATTTTCCAAACTTTTTGTTCTGCTCCCTCTCAAATGCTTTGCCACTTAGAGATTTCCTCTACCAGATACCCTAAGTCATCTCTCTCAAGTTCAAAGTTCCATAGATCTCTTGTGCAGGGGCAAAATGCTACCAGTCTCTTTGAATAGCAAGAGTGACTTTTACTTCAGTTTCTGACAGGTTCCTCATCTCCATATACTACCACTTCTGTCGATATCACTGTCAGCATTTTGGTTCAAGCCATTCAACAAGTGTCTAGGAGGCTCAAAAATTTCCCATATCTTCCTGTCTTCTGAGCCCTCCAAGTCTCTAGGAAGTTCCAAGCTTGGCAACATTTTCCTGTCTTCTTCTGAGCCCTCCAAACTTTTCCAACCTCTGCTTGTTACCCAGTTCCAAAGTCACTTCTACATTTTCAGGTAGAAGCTTTATAGCAGCACCCCACTCTCGGTACCAATTTACAGTATTCGTCCATTCTCACGCTGTTGTAAGGACATACTTAAGACTTGGTAATTTATAAAGGAAAGAAGTTTAATTGATTCACATTTCTGCAGGACGTAGGAAGCCTCAGGAAACTTACAATCATGGCAAAAGGGGAAGCAAACATGTTCTTCACAAGACAGCAGGAGAGAGAAGAATGAGAGCTAAGTGATGGGAGAAGCCCCTTATAAAACCACTAGATCTTATGAGAACTTGCTATCATGAGAATAGCATGGGAGAAACCACCCCCATGACTAAATTACCTCCCACCAGGTCCCTCCCATGATACATGGGGATTATGGGAACTACAATTTGAGACTGGGGTGGGGACAGAGCCAAACCATATCAAAATCTTATAAAGAATCATAGATAGGAGATACCTTGTGCTGAATGAAAGTATGGGTACCTCCTTCCATTTCTATCCATTTGTTCAACAATATGTATCCACTTTTCCTTGGTAACACATTCTATGCTTGGTTTCACTCAATGTACGTTTCTAAATCACTGGCATATGCAAAAAATGGATCACACAGATATTCACTTCACAAAAATACAGTCTTCTGGGCAAAAGAAAAGCAGGCCTCTGGGATTGTATGTGAAATTTGTATGGTAAACTTCTAGAACCCTGTGCCCCCAACACAGCATTGGTAAAACAGATGAGTCAATCACAGGCTGTGATTGGACAATCTGGCCCCTTGAAGTTAGGGAAACTCCTTGTATTCGTTTGTTAGTACTACTATAATAAAATACCACAGACTGGATGACTTAAAGAAGGACAATGTATTTTTCACAGTTCTGGAGGCCTGAAGTCCAAGACTAAGGTATTGGCAGAGTTGGTTTCTTCTGAGGCCTCTCTTTTTGGCTTGCAAATGGCAGTCTTCTCATGATATCTTCATATGGTCTTTGCTGTGTGGTTGTGCATGCCCCTGGTGCCTCTCAATGTGTGTCTCAGTTTCCTTTTATTTTTATTTATTTATTTATTTATTTATTTATTTATTTATTTATTTATTCATTTATTTATTTAATTTGAGACAAGGTCTCACTTTGTCTCCCAGGCTGGAATGCATTGGCATGATCATAGTTCACTGCTGCCTTGAGTTCCCAGGCTCAAGAGTTCCTCCCACCTCAGCTTCTCAAGTAGCTGTGACTATAATAAGCACATGCCACCATGCCTGGCTAAGTTTTGAAAAAAATTTTGTAACAACAGTGTCTCATTGTCTTGCCCAGGCTGTCAATTTCCTCTTCTCATAAAGATATCAGTGCCTCATCCTAAGTGCCTCATTTGACTATAATTGCCTCTTGAAAGGTCCTATTTACAAATATAGTCACATTTAACATTTTAAAGTATTGTTGATCAGTGCTTCCACATATGAATTTGGAAGGAATGCAATTAAGCCCATAACGTCTCTGGGTTTTGTGTGTTTATTTTATCTTTTTTTCTTTATTTTGGAGGGGTGAGTGATTCTCCCCACACGTAAAGAAATCCGGGTCAGTGTTAGGTCTAATAACTTTTCTTCATTGAATCAGATGTGGCTACAAGTATTCAAGTGTTATATCAAGAAGGAAGAAAGGGATCCAATGTATACCAAGCTTTTTGGTGGGCTGGTTACATACATCTTTTTTTAACTTGGTCTTTACCAAAAAATTTAAGAATATGATATACTGATTAGAACCCCCCACTTTTTTTTTTGAGACAGGATCTCACTCTGTCACCCAGGCTGGAATGCATGGCATGAATGCAGCTCACTGTAGCCTCAACCTCCTGGTCTCAAGGGATACTCCTACCTTGGGTGCTCAACCTCTCAAGTAACTTGGACCACAGGCACCCACCACCATGCCCAGTTTAATGCTTATTTTTTAGTTTTTTTGTAGAGACAGGATTTTGCCATGTTGCCCAGCCTCATCTCAAATTTCTGGACTCAAGTAATCCTCCTGCTTTAACCTCTCAAAGTGTTGGGATTACAGATGTGAGCCACCATACCCATTGTATAAAGAAATTGAGATTTAGAGGCATGCCTATATTCATTGTATAAAGAATCTGAGGTTTAGATGCAGGCCACTACTGAGACCGTGCTCTCTGACTTCCATCAAAGCTCCTGTTCTTAGTGTAATTGCCTGATGGGTTCGTTCTGCCTGCTGCACGGACAAAACCAATTTACTGAGACCTTAGTACTACAGCAAAGAAAGAGTTTAATTAATGCTAGTCAAGCCATGCTAATAGATGAATTATTACTCAAATCAACTTCCCCAAAGACTCAGAGGTTAGGGTTTTTCAAGTATAGTTTGATGAGCAGGGGTCTAGAAAATGGGTGCTGCTGATTGGTTGGGGATGCAATCGTAGGGGTGTGGCAAATGGTCCTTGTGTGCTGAGTCCACTGCTGTGTTGGGGGATGGGGGCCACAGGACCAGATGGGTTGAGTAGTAAGTCATGAGTCTGGATGGAGTGAGTCAGTTGTCAGAACACAAAAATCTGAAAAACATCTCTAAAACACAATCCTAAGTTCTGCAATTGTGATGTTATCTACAGGAGCAATGGGGAACTCATAAATTTTGTGACCTCTGGCCACATGACTCCTGAGCAGTAAGGTATTATAGAAACTACACCTATATGTTAGCAGCATTTGCCTCCGCCCCCCCACCGCCCCCCACCACCACCTTATTCCTAATCTTGTGGCCTTTTATTAGTCTTACAAAGGTGGTTTCAGCTCAGGAAAAAGGAGAGGATTCATTTTAGGGAGGGACTATTATCATCCTTGCTTCCAAGTTAAACTGTAAACTAAATTCCTCTCGTGGTTAGCTTGGCCTATGCCCAGGAATGAGCAAAGACAGCCAGCCTGTAAGGCTACCCATGGAAACAGAATAAAATCACCCATGTTAGATTTCTCTCACTGTCATAATCTTTGCAAAGGTGGTCTCATTACCACTACACTAGATTGCACAGGGCATGGACAGCACCTAACACTGAGTGTGCTACATGACAACCACAATTAAATGTTAGACATCACCACTGTCCTAGTCAGGGTTCTCTACAGAAACAAAAGCAGTAGGATACATAAAGATATCTAGAAGAGACTTATTATAAGGTTTTGGTTCATGTAATTATGAGGGTTGAGAAGTACCATTATCTGCCCTCTGCATTCTAGAGACCCAGGGAAGCCAGTGGTATAGTTCCAGTCCAAATTTGAGCACCTGCATGCCCGGGGAGCTAATGGGGTAGATTTCAGACATGTCTGAAGGCCTGAGAACTGGTGAGGTGAGCCAATGATGTTAAGTCCCAGTCCTGAAGCACCACGAACCGAGAGTGCTGATGTCCAAGACAGGAAATAATGTATGTCTCAGCTCAAGCAGAGAACAAATTCACCCTTCCTCTGCCTTTTTGTTCTATTCAGGCCCTCAAAGGATTAACTAACACCCACACACATTGGTGAAGGTGATCTTCTTTACTCAGCCTACTGATTCCAATGGTAATCTCTTCTGGAAACACCCTCACAGACACACCCAGAAATAACATTTACCAACTATCTGGGCATCCCTTAGCCCAGCTCAGTTGACACATAAAATTAATCATCACAACCACCACCACCACCACCATCATCAATCATTACTATCATTGTCATCACCATCATCATCTTCCTCAATCATCATTGTCATAATTGACCTCCTCTAAGGGATAAATATTATTTCTACCTTATTCATAGGATAACTGAAATCCAAAGAGGAAAAATATATATCCTTGGGATTTTGACAGTTTTTCTAACTACCAATCTCTCTTCACCATAGAGTGTTGCCTCTCACAGAATTGTTTCTGCAATTTGACGACTTCATTACTAAGTTTTTATTCATGTGTTCATTCCTCAAAAATGAGAATAAGAGGAATGCAAAATAAGGTGGTGGTTAAAAGCTGAGAACTGTGAACCAGGACTTGTGGCCTCAATTCTGTCCATGTATATGGGTTTTCACATAGCATATTGTTATCCAGTATCCATTAGTCACAGAAATTTTATTTGCATGAAAAACCAAGTGGAGGCCTTCTCCTTTTCAGTATAAAGTCTTCCATTTTTAGATATTTGTCTTTTTCTAATCTTACAAACTTATTTTTTCAGAAAAGTATCATGCCCTTTATAAATGAGTTTCAAATCCTGAATTGTAATTTATCATTAAAAAACTACATATATTCCTGTCCATAGAAAGACTACAATTCTCTAATTACCAGGTTTCTACTTGGTTGTTATGTGTACTTTTTAATTACACTCTCAGTCACTTGTACTCGATCTTGAATACATTGGATTCTGAATATCTACTGTGAGGTTTAACAGTATACTATATGGCCATAGTGTATATAGTTGAATATTTCAGCCCTGTTTAGTTTTGTCATAGCCATACACATGGTCTGATTTTCAAAAGTCTACAATATTCACATTCTTATGAAAGAATGGATCCTGACTTTTTATTTCTGACCTACAATAAACCACGTATTTCATTACACACAACAGCAGCTTATTTTCAGTGTGTATAGCAAGCAATTCACATACTTTCAAATAACTTGCTTTTAAGAAAAAGTTAGCACTAATAAATATCTACAGGTAAAGTATGCTTTTAAACTATAATAATTTTAGAAAAATACATGTAAGAAAAAGTTTTAACAGTAGTATCATTTTTCAGTAAAAAGTATAAGAAAGAAATAGGTCTACTCTTTTATGCTCGTCTCATGGACAAGCAGAGTTTAATCTATTCATGGTCACATCAAATAATAAATGTAAGCTCCGTGAGAGTAAGGATTCTGCCTGCCACCCAGCACAGTGCTTAACACACACTAAATAAATGTATATTGAATGAATGACTGACTGAATCAATACAATTGGTCTTGGTATATGAAAGCAGCATTCATTTCAGCAAGTAAACATCTCACTTCATTTATAACAAAAAACATTTATAACACAGTTGGAAAATGCTGTTGTCCCTTGAGTTGTTAGTAGTAAGGAACACAGAATTTTGTTTTTGGTAAAATGTGGCGTATGTGTGGGTATTTCAAGGGCTTTTGGTTTTTTATACAATGTATGCAATGTAAATAAAATTTAAAAATCCTTTCTCTTACCTACTGTTTTAGTATACTTTGATTGTTTTATTATAGTCTCCTTCTGAGAAAAACAGAAATACCACAGGACACATGTCAATATCTATAGAATTGCATCTGTTTTGATTAAAGACAGTTAAGATTTCTTTAAATCAGTTGCTGACCTCAGACTGACTGGGCACAGCAGCTGAGGACTGTGGCTGAGCGCTCACCACCTAGAATGCAGTGAGTCAGCCTTCTGGGTTTTCATTCTGAGCAAAGTTACTGACTCATGGAGTGACCTTAACCAATCCTCTTGTGACTCAGTTTCTCCAAGGAAAATAGCTCTCACATAATAGAGGGGGTTAGTATTATGAGAATCAGCTGATGAGAATAGGGATTTTAAAACCTTAGAAGGAAAGTCATAATTTATGTTTAAATTTTCATTTCTCTTTATTCACAAATGAATAATTGTCATGTCATATATGTATTCCTTTATATTTTCTTTCCTACTGAAGTTTACCAACTGTTAGAGAGCAAATGGTATGTGAAGAGGCAAATAAAAGAACTATAGGTTGTTGTGTGAACAAAGAATCAAAGAAGGAGCTATGATAAAGACCAAGGGAAAAGGGCCCGGATTACATCACGTCTATAATCCCAGCACTTTGGGAGGCTGAGGTGGGTGGATAACCTGAGGTCAGGGGTTCCAGATCAGCCTGGGCAACATGGTGAAACCTCATCCGTACTGAAAATACAAAAATTAGCCAGGTGTCATGGCGTGCCCCTGTAATCCTAGATACTCGGGAGGCTGAGGCATGATAATTACTTGAACCCAGGAGGCAGAGGTTGCAGTGAGCCGAAGTTGCGCCACTGCACTCCAGCCTGGGCAAAAGAGTGAGACTCTGTCTCAAAATAAATAAAATAAGGGAAGAGGATTGCTTTGAAAGGATGAACAGGGATCGTTCCCCTAAGAAATGACAATTCTGCAAGCCCAAAGAAGGAGAAAGTCGCCTTCTGAATGAACTGAATAAACAAAGTTTCTGAGGTATAAAAAATTACGATGTGTCTTAGGCACTGAGGTAGGGCCAAAAGGGCCAAAGAATAATGACAGATAGACGATCCCTTGGTCATGCTGGGGCCCCGTAGGCCTAGGCAAGTTACTGGAATTTCATTTTAAATACAGTAAGATGTTTTCATAGATGTTGACAATACGATTTCTCATTTACTAACATTTTTATTTCTTTTTTTGAAGGCCTTCAGTTGTCATTCTCATTTCTAGGCAAGACCCCTCTCCATTTAATGTATTCCTTTTCTTCCCAACCCTTACTCCCACTTACCACTCATTCTTAACCTGTCAGTCATCTTGTCTCATATACTCAATTTAAACACGTGAGTAGGTAGCATTGCTTTTTATACTTATGTGGTTTTGCACAAATTGTACTAAAATCTTATTTTATCTTTTCACTCAACACAGCGCATTCAGCCTATCCATGAGGTCGTTTATACACCCGGTTCAGTGCCTCTAGTCCTGTATGTAAATCCATAAAATGCATCCATTTCATGTATCAACTCCCTTAGCTAGTGAAGGACTCCAAGGAGGACCTCCGTTTCTTAATAACACAAAAAAATGCCGTGATAACTCCCTCCTGCACATCTACTTATGGAGCTGAGTGAGGAATTATTTAAAAATAATTCTGTTACTGCTTTGATTCAGTTGCATTGCTGAATCTTAAAACATATAGACACTTAACTTATCTATCTGCTTAACTTACCTATGTTGCTTTTTAGATTGTTTCTATTAATTGACACTCTCATCAACAAAACTCAAAAAAGGACTCATCTCCCTATATGTGCACCAATATTTTGTTTATGAACTTTTATAATTTTGGTATTTTCATGTCTAAATGGTGTTATCTGATACTTTAATTTTGTTTTCTCATTACCAGTGAGTTTGAGTTTCTCCACATATTTGTTGGTCATTTAGGCTTTTCCCTTACACCAGTCACTCCAAACCCGGAACCGTAAACCAGTAGTGGTCCATGGCCTGTTACGAACCAGGCTGCACAGCAGGAGGCGAACCTGCGCATGTGAGGATCTAGATTGTGTGCTCCTTATGAAAATCTAACTAATGCCTGATGATCTGAGGTGGAATAGTTTTATACCAAAACCATTCCCTCATCCCCGTCCGTGGAAAAATACCGTCTTCCACGAAACCGGTTCCTGGTGCCAAAAAGTTTGGAGATCACTGCCTTACACGTATATTTCCTATTGGCTTTCTTCTCTTCCATTCTTGTTTTGTAGAATAGATAATGATCCCTTATTGTTATTTAATAATTCCAATTACCTTGTCTGTCTATTGATAAGTTTGTTGTTTTCGGATAGACAGCCTTAATTTTAGTATAGCAAGTCTACCAATTTTTCACTTTTGGATTTTAGCTACTAGATACTTAAGGAACTTTTTTCTACTCCTAGAATACAAGGAGCATAAAAAGAATATCTAAGTCCATCAGACTTATTCAGAGTATAAAAAGAATATTTAAATCCATCAAACTTACTCATCTCACAGAAGGAAAAAAAGAAATAAGAAATAAAGAAAACTCAGAAAAACTAATATTTAAATTGTCAAATAAAAAAGAATTTAATTTGCTTAACCATTAGCAAATGTGCTAATTCAAGTGAGGCTTATATCTATAAAATGTGGTTATATGCATATACATATAATGCATATATATATATATATAATCATGCCTATAAGATGTGAAGGGATTTGAATTAAAAACCCAAAGGTGGGTTACCACCATTTTATTCATGATGACTGAAATCCAACTATTCAAGGTTTATTCTTCTGGGCAAAATTCTTTAGACAAATGCCTCATGGGAGGAGATGTATCAATAGTAAAAGTGATAGTCAAATGAATCTGTCATTTTCATTTGGTTAATGATAGGCATCCCAACTTGACTGCTAAGAATATTTTTAAAGCATAGAGAAGAAGGAAGACTAAAAGTAGAGGATAAAGAAGGCCCCTTCCTCTGTTCCTCTGACCCATCACTATCCCAGGCTTTGTCTCTAGGTGGCCAGCATCCTCATGCAGATGTTAACTGTCACTGTCTCGGCCACAAGATTTGTATCCCCAAGAATAGTGTTGCATTCCTGTGGAAGAAAGCTCCAGCTTTTCCTATTTCAGATGCTTAAATTATTTTTTTAATTTATAATCAGAATTAAAATACCCAAGATGAATTGCTATTTCTTTTTTTTTACATTACTTGCCCAATATCTTTGTTTAAAAAAAAAAAAAAAAAAAAATCTAACTCTTGGTTTCCTTGCTGTGGTGATTGCTCAAGAGTTCTTCAACTGGAGATTCAGTCTTAGATATTCTCTGATCCCGGTGGAAAAGTCTGATTTAATTAAATACTTAGATGTCAACACTGTGGTATATATGCAACTACTGCCATTCCTTCTGGGCCACTGCTCTCCTCATTTTGCAGTGTCATGGGATTCCATGAAGCAATAATTATTTTCTTTATGTGAAAATTACAAGTGGGAAAAGAGAAAAAAATGGCACATAGACAGGGAGAACAAAAGAAGAAGAATATGCAAAGACTAGAGAAGAGAACTAGGACATGTTGCTACTGTTACTCTTTACTAGAAGATGTTCTATAAAGTAGCATGTCCTGCTTCTATTTGATGTCCTTGGTGAAGGAAGGTTGGCTAAAGATAACTGACCTTTGTTACTTTTGTTAAGGTTCCCTATTTGTTAGGGTTCACTATTATTAACAATTTCAGTATTTTTTTAATAGAACACAGATAAATCAAGTGTTAATTTTTTTTGTGGACTTTATCAACCAGTTGCTATTTTTCCCCTCAACTCTAGATTACTGTATCCTGGATATATCAATTATTGAAGTTAAATATTATACTTTTAAAATGATTAAACTGTAAGCAATCTTAAATATTGGTGTGCTAAATTTTATTCTGCTGATTTTTCTTATTTTTCTTAATCATCGTGTTTTGTAATCATGGGGAAAATAGAATATAGACCACCTTTCTGTTTTCAGAGAAAATGTTACCTATAGTGGAGTTCATGTCAACATCCAGCTCATCCCATTTTCTCTAGGGTCTTGATTCATGAAAAGTCAATGCATCAGCAGTGGCTTGAGTTTTAAAGTTGCTGGATCAGTCTCAACATAATCTAAATGACAGTGAGGGGTATATTCTTTCCACCTTTTCAAATATCTAAAATGTTACCACACTTGTAGAGATATCTTTGGGTATATTCCTTAGGCTTCAAGTCTTTCAATACCTCATCTCATCACCTAGGTATCATTTGTTTGTTTTCACTTTGTACATTGTGAAAGAAAATCAGTGCAAAAATGGAAGATACTGCTGGAGCTTTGTGAAGATTATAGATTCTTCACAGCTACTCTTCTCTTCTTCATATTCTTCCAACATTATTCCTAAGAAGACATATAGGTACCCGTATCCCTGAGTGAGTTTAGTCCTGTTAAACCACCACTGACCCTAAGTTGTAACCCTATATCTACTGATTGATGGTGGAGAGTAACTTGATAATCACAAAAACAATGTCCACTAAATACATTAGCAATCCCAAGTAATACAATCCTATAATCCTTCACTTATATTTAGCTTCCTCCCAGTGTAGAGGATGCAAACTTGAATCAAGAACCACAGAATTTTATACTCAGATCAGACTTTTGGGCTTCTTGGCATCCCACACATCACAGATACTCCCAAGATAGTTGTTGATTGAATGACCTACTGAAAATATCCTAAAATAATAATATCAGTAAGAACGGTAATACTTATCTCTGTAACAAGACTTCGGTAAATTTAACTTTCTTCAATGTCCTCTTCAAACTATGTCATGGAAGCAAATATGTATTCGGCTTAATTCTGGAGTCAGATCTTAACTCTGTTTTTAATCTCTTTAACAGCAGAAAGCAATGCCATATACAACAAAATTCTATTGTAATTATCCATAAATGCATAAACATATTGGTAAAAAATTATTTTTTGTTGAGATTTATTCATGTGAACTTATTTTGAATTTATGAGCATTCTTTTCATTTTTAATGTTTCTAATTTATGGTTTATGCATACAACTCTCCCTCCGTTTCTTTTGGGAACTTGTTTTATAGTATCTGTTCATTTATCATACCTATTTCATCATAAATTTTCACAAACTGAATCGTTACCAAGAATGTTGATAAAATTCAATCTATGATTTGTTTTATTATCTTGAAATGAAATTCAGCTAGGTCTGGTGACCTAAGTCATATAAGGCAGTCACAACTTTTCTTTCTCTAAAGCACAGTAATGTAGAGGTTTTTTCGTTAGGATCTAGAGTCAGACTGCCTGGGATTACATTGCTAGCTATGTGATCTTGAGACATTTAACTTTTTTATGCCTCAGTGCCCTCTCCGGAAAATTGAAGGATAAAATAAATATAAAACCAATAACATTTTTACCTTGAAATGTCATAGAATTAAAGGTAATAATATATGTAAAACATTCAAAGTAGCCCACATTTGGTGATTAAGCAAGGCAGGACCTGGCCTGAGACACTCAGACAGAAAATTCCTACCCCAGAGATCCTCACCAGGTTACTAAGACCTTGGTGGGCCTGCAACACTGTTCGTCTTCCTTGCCCAGTTCTGCTTCTTCCTCCCTCCTTTTTCAAGTGTTGATCCTTAACAAACAGGTTGAAACCCAAACACCATCGCAGCATCTTAAGATATCAAACATTCCCATAGAATAACAGTGTGAAACATCAGCTCATCAGAAAGTTCCCAGAGGTTTCCTATAGATGTTTCCCTTTATATTCTTCAGTGATGCAGTCCATGCTTGAAGTGAGAGTTTGATGTTTATAATCTCCCAACATAATTTTAAGTCAAATTAACATTTTTAGTGTAAGTTTATTGAATTATATTATTTTCTATTTCAAACTTTTACTCACATGCATCTTCAGTTATTTAAGAAACAATATCAGATTTCCCATTTATAAACTAATATATGTAGGTAAATAACTCAGAAATTTTTTTAAGTGTACAGAAAAAAATTAAAATAACCAATATCATCATCACAACATCAGAATCAAGCTATAGGTCTTATTTATAAGTCATTGTTCTCATTTTGCATAATGGGAACACAGTCCTGTGGTATGCATTCATGTAAAATAATCTATCTATATGTATTTATGATTAATAATAATTGCAAACATATACCATCTTTATGTGCCAGGTACTATTCTAAGCTCTTTTTTTTAACACTATTTTTTAAAATTTTTTGAGATGGGGTCTTACACTGTTACCAGGCTGGTCTCAAACTCTTGAGTTCAAGCAATCCTCCTATCTCAGCCTTCCAAAGTGCTGAGATTATAGGTGTGAGCCATCATGCCTGGTCTTAAGTTATTTTTGTGTCTGTCCCATTTTGTATACTTAATCAGCTTATGAGATAATAACTATTATTACCCCATTTTAGAGATGAGCAAAATGATGTCCTGAAGACTTAAGCAATTTGCTCACAGTCACATAGTATGCGAGTGGCAAAGCTGGGATTCAAACCCAGACATGTGGCTTAAAGCTCATCTTAAGCCTAAAAACTACTGCCTTTTTATGTCTTAAAACATCTAATACTTAACATTCTCAGTGGGAATCTTCTAAAATCTAGGACCTCATAAGCATCTTTTCCCTTACATTATCTGTCATATCTAAAACTCTGTTTGGGGGCACCATGGGTTACAAAGAGGCATAAGACACAGCATCTGTTTAAAAGTAACCTAATGGGCAAGAAAGATGAGGACAGCTGACTTGAATATATGAGAGTAAAATGAGTGCTATCAGGGCATAGAACAAACTGCAGTTTGAGCAAAAAGAACAAACAAACAAACAAAACCCTAAATAGAATTTCATAGAGGGGGATGAAACCTGGGGACTTGTTGGGAGAGAAAATGAGTTTTCAAGAATGGATGATGGAGAAACCTATTAATGTACTATAGATTTGCTTCACTTTATTGAACTACATTGTTCCTGAACAGCTGCATGAAATTTGAATTTGATAAACTAAGTCACACTTAAAGTACTGGGATACTAACTAAATGAAATCATTTAACCTTAAACAAAGCTAAGAATTCCTTTGTCTAGTATAAAATCACACTTTTTTTTTAATCTACTTAGTAATTCTATCTTTCCTTATGTTGAAATTTTAAACCAATGGAACCTGTCTTTTCATGCTTTATATGTAGTATTCTTTGGAATTCATGGTTCTGCTTCTACTTTTTGTTTTGTTTTTCTTGTTTGTTTCTCACAGTTGGTTGTATTTCTCAAGTTTCCTTTTCTAAGTCTGTAAATATTGCGTAACAGCAAAATATACAAAAAAGGAAATAATCTCAAAATGATTTCAAAATCAAATTTACTTTTCTGTAATTTGATTTATAGGTAATGCCGAAGAAAGAAACAGGAAACACTTTTAATTAACTCTTAATTGCTAACAGACAAAAATGTATTAGCTAAGTTTGGGCATAGAATTCAGGCAACTGATTATGTCAGAAACGCAACTGCATGCTTCTATAGGTGAATATGCCCTCTCTTTCCAGACTGGCCCACCCAGTGCTTTCTGGATCCACGTTCGTACTGTTCATATTTCCATGTACTTATGCGGCATTGCCGGAAAGTATTACAGGAAGAATTATCTGACTAAAAATGCCTAACAATTTTACATCTTTAAATTCTCATACTTTAAGACGTCATATCTGTACAGGTATTATTTTACTTTGTAAAACCCTGTCTTTGCCTTTTGCATCAGTTTCAAAGGTAAAAGGTGACTCTGGTCCTGAAGACTAGTGTCATGAGAGTATAGTCCTCACTATCTAGAAAACACCGACCAACTTTGAATCTGCATCACTCTAAATTGCCTGTGGATAGGCTTAGGACCATCCACATAGGAAAACTGTAGAGACAATCTGATGCCCATGGATGATCTAGATTTGCTGAAAGAGGCTGGGCTCGATATTGGCTGCAGATTGTTCATACGCCACCTGATTAGCCAAGGTTATAGGGAGTTGGAAAAAACACCACAGAGCAGCAGTGTCTACAGAAGCACTGGCAGTGGTACGGGAGGGGACAGCAGTCAGGTTCAATTCATTAAGAGACTTAGGAAGTAAAAACCAGGGTAACTGTGGTAGTCACTCGCAGGATATACGCTATGTTCATCTTTCTGTATGATGTGGTAACCAATTACATGTTCTCTATGGGGCAGACTCAGACTTTGTAGAGCCTTAAAGTTTCGAATATTTGGGAAACCCACATGTTATTTAAGGAAAGGATTTTTTTTTAAATTACTAATATAAAATTGTTAGGGTTCTTCCTGAGTGTTAGAAGGAATTCATGCAAGTAAGGGGTCCTGATACTGAAGTTTCAGTAGCTTCATGGAAAACTTACTTCTGCTATCAAAGGAGTATGAATATGCTTGAGGAAATCCTATTATTCTCTTTGGTTTATTCAACAGGATGAATGGCTTCCAGGGAATATAACAACATTTTTAAAAGAAAGTTGGGGAAAAAAGGGAGTATCTGATGGGAATCAGAAGGAAGTTTTCATGTGAATTCTTCACAGTGGTATGTGGAAATAAGCTCATACAAATCCACAAGAACCAGTTACATTTTCAGGAATTTTTTGCCTCTGCTGATGTCATGGGGGTAGCTTGAAATCTGCCATGATGGGAATATTTACAAAGTGAAAGTTGGCAAATGCTATGACTCAAGAGTCAGTACACCACTGGGTTTATGACAACTCAAAATCCGTGAAGTTAGTAAGCGGAAATCATGACAGAATTTAGGGAAATCAAACAGTACCACGAGTCTGTTGTAACAATAGGAATCTCATTCCAGGGAAGGCTTTTCCAGAAACTTGAAGAAAGAAGGACAAAAGCAACAGCACACAGATTGGACACTTTCCCCAACCCAGGGCCCATCATCAGTTGGGGCGATAGTCTGTATGGATGACCATCCAGCCTTTTTATACAGGGGTATCTTAACCTTCAGTCCTTCACATTTATGACCACATTTTGGTCCTCTCATCACCTACTTGTTTTCCATCTCTGAGATCCATATTTCAAACATCTAAACACAACTCTAAACACAACTTCGATTATTCAATCTTTCAACAAATACTTATTTCACATACACTATATGCCAAGCAGTGTTAAAGATACTAGGAATCTGATGATACATGATAGTATCATGATAGGAATAATGTGATGAAAAATAAATATGCTATAATGGAAAATAGACAATGAACAAATAAACTTACAAAATAATTCCTGGTAATAAGTTCTAGAAGAGAAATATAGAAAGGTTATGTGACAGGTAATAATTGTATTTGGGAAAGAAGGCTACTTTACCTAGGTTGGTTTGGGCAAAGCCTCTCTGAGAGTTCATATTAACTAAGATATAAGGAGAACCATACAAACAGAAGAGGAAGGCTATCTAGGCAGAGTGGACAACATGTGCAGCGGCCTTTAATTGGAAGAATCTTGACTTGTTTCCACAATAAAAATGGAAAAAGACTGGTGTAAAGTAAAGAAGTAGAGAAAGAATAGAAAGCAATTGTACAAAATGAGGATAGAGAACCAAGAAGAGTCTTGTAAGGTATGGCTTTTGTTTCTCGGAGTTTATTGTAAATACAGTGAAAAGGTTTTGTAGGATGTTAAACAGGAGAACAACATAATGTTTATTTATTTATTTTTGAGACAGAGTCTCACTCTGTCACCCAGGCCAGAGTGCAATAGTGCCATCACGGCTCACTACAGCCTGGACCTCCCAGGCTCAAGCAATCTTTCCACCTCAGCCACCCAAGTAGCTAGGACTACAGGCATGTGCCACCATGCTTGGCTAATATTTTTGTATTTTTTGTACAAATGGAGTTTGTACAAAATTCCTTGGGCTCAAGCAAGCCTCCCAAAGTGTTGGAATTACAGGCACGAGCCTCCATGCTTGGCTAATATTTTTGTATTTTTTGTACAAATGGAGTTTGTACAAAATTCCTTGGGCTCAAGCAAGTCTCCCAAAGTGTTGGAATTACAGGCACAAGTCTCTGTTCTTGGCCTGTTTTTTTTTTTTAAATTATTATTATTATTATTATTATTATTATTTTGAGACGGAGTCTCGCTCTGTCGCCCAGGCTGGAGTGCAGTGGCCGGATTTCAGCTCACTGCAAGCTCCGCCTCCCAGGTTATTAAAGAGAGATACAAGTAGAATCAGGAAACCAATGAGAAGGGCTTTATAAGTGTCCAGGCAGATAGGAAGATGTCTGGAACCATGATGCAGGTGATGAAGATGGGCAGAGATAAGTGGATAGATGAGAAATATTTTAGAAGTACAACTAAGAAGAGTATTTTGTTAGTTTTTGTTTTTGTTTTTGAGACAAGGTCTCACTCTGTCACCCAGGCTGGAGTGCAGTGGCACGATCTCAACCCACCACAGCCTCTGCCTCCCAGGTTTCCTGCCTCAGCCTCCCAGTAGCTGGGATTACAGGTGCGTGCCACCATGCCCAGGTAATTTTTGTATTTTTAGTAGAGAGAGGGTTTGGGCTGGTTTTGAACTCCTGACCTCAAGTGATCCATTTGCCTAGGCCTCCCCAAAGTGTTGGATTACAGGTGTGAACCACTGCACTAGTCCAACAGTTGTTTTTGAATTGTGGATTGAATATAAAACACAGGATTCAAAAATGGTTCTCCAGGCTGGATGCCATGGCTCATGCTTGTAATCCCAGTGCACTGGGAGGCTAAGGCAGGAGGATCACTTGAGGCCAGGAGTTGGACATCAGCCTGGCAACATAGGGAGGACCTTTTCTCTACAAAAAATAAAAATAAAAGTATTAGCTGGGCATGGTGGTATGCACCTGTAGTCCCCAGCTACTTCAGAGGCTGCAGTAGGAGGATTGCTTGAGCCTAGGAGGTCGAGGCTACAGTGTGCTGTGATCACGTCACTGCACTCCAGCCTGGGCAACAGGGCAAAACCCTGCCTCAAACAAACAAAACCAAATAAACAAAAGAATGTATATATAGAAAGCAGGTAGAAATCAAAGTGTCCATAAGCTTTTATGCCATTCATATGCCATTCAGTCTCTGATTCAGAGCCAAAGGTAGCTCCCAATACTTCCCGCAAAATCTCACCTCAAGACAACTCATCCAAGAGAGAGTCTAATTTGGCCAGTTGACTGCTACCCATACATCTCCATGGGGACATTTTACCCTTTGTGCGTACTGGGCTCCAGGAGTGGGGACAGCACGTGATGGGTCTCCTGATCTCCCTCTAGAATGCGTGCTAATAAGCATACATAAGAATGCATCTTGCCTAATAAAATAAACTCTGTCTAAAGCTCTGTCTGCTCATGATCAGATAAAACAATTCCCATTTCATAGGAAAGAGTGGGCAAGTGAGAAGGGAGACTACAAGTATCATTCTCATGGCCATCTCCTAATGGAAACATGGAAGTGATTGTCTCTACACATTGAGATTTTGGATTTCTTTAGTTCGTTAATTGTACATTATTTGACTGTATTATAATAAACATATACTTTTACGTCTTTTAAAACTTTTTTCACGTATTCCTTCTGCTTAGAATGTCTGTCATGCCCCATCATACCTAGTTGCTATAAAACATGAATATTTATCATTCAAAGCCTAATTGAACTATCAGCTACTCTTAAATTATCCCCATCTCTCCCTTGAACAATAATTACTATACTGATTACCCGTTTTCTTGTTTTTCTTCCACCTAAAAGTGACTGTCAGCTTCCTGGGGGACTGGGCTCCCAAAGATCACAAGCAATGCCAGTATATAGTAGCTGCTAAATACACACACACACACACACACATACATATATATACACATATATATGTGTGTGTGTATATATATATATATTTGTGTGTGTGTGTGTGTATATATATATATTTGACATGGAGTCTCATTCTGTTGTCCAGGCTGGAATGCAGTGGAGCGATCTCAACTCACTGAAACCTCCACCTCCTGAGTTGAATCGATTCTCCTACTTCAGCCTCCTGAGTAGCTGGGATTACAGGCGCACACCACCACACCCGGGTAATTTTTGTATTTTTAGTAGAGATGGGGTTTCACCATGTTGGCCGGGCTGGTCTCAAACTCCTGACCTCAGGTGATCCACCCGCCTCGGCCTCCCAAAGTGCTGGGATTACGGGCATGAGCCACTGCTCCTGGCAATATATTTTTATTGAATGTAATTTAGTATTATTTCTAGCTGGTTGTCATTGGGTTGATAAGCAAAGAGACTGGACACAGGATTCTCATCCTAATCCCACAAAGTTTTGGCCTGGGTTGCAATGATTAATATTGCATATTAATGGCTTTCCTTTAATTTTAACTTGAAGAAAGGTGGCATCCTAAACATTTCTGAGAACTAATAGATGGCTATTGGCTCAGAACTCGACACCTGATGAAACTTTGCCACTGCTTTTTCTTCATAGTCTTTGTCTGTTAAACAAAACTTCTTTCAAGACAGAACTCTCTGCTCTGAAAGTTCAGGGGCAATTGGCATTGCCCTCTTTCAATTAGAGCAATGGAATACATTTTTTTCTACACTTAAAAAAAAAAAAATCACCCACAAGGCTGAGAGTTTAAAAACACCTCATAAATACATCAGTAAAATTTTATTTGGCCACTAAAATTTAAAAAAAAAAAAAAAGAAAAGAAAAAACAGAAAGAAACACTTGCTGTAAAGCCCCTGCAGGTTGGTTTCCATTTCTGGTAAGAGAGCATGTTTTTGAGGAGCAGTATGCCCTGTGATTAGGAGCCCAGGCACTGAGCCAAATTGTTCAATAGGAAGTCTGGCTCCACCAGCTTCTCACTGCTGACGCTAAGCAAAACATTTGATCCCTCTGAGCCTCAGTTTCCTAGTTTATAAGAAAAACCTATCTCATAGCATTATGGTAGAATTAAATATTAAGTATTTTAAAGAGTAACTGGAAATTGTAAAGTTACGTAAGGGATCAGTAGAAAGTAATCACTATCTAAGCACTGGCTATTATTAATATCCTTACCTAGAAAATGTGATTGATATAAAAATGTGGTTTTAAAAAATAGGTTTAAAAATCACCTTTAAATATGTCCATAAGACCCATTTTGAACTGCTTGTTTTTTGTCTGATTAAAATGTAAAAGAGATTCAACACAATTTAACAATTGAAAATGTGCTTGTATGCAAATGGTTCTTGTCTCTGCTCTTCTTGGGGAATTTGCTGTGTAGTTAATAATATCTCACTTTGTTTTCAATCATTTGCTGAAAGGTTCCTGCTGTTAGATTCAGGAAATAAGAACTACCTTAAAAGTCTTAAGAATCAATGAATATCATACCTACGTGTTCAAATGAGATAGTTCAGCCGTTTAAAATTTAGTGACGGAAAAAGTGAAGCTAATATGTCCCTAGGGATTATTTTCAACTACAGTCATAAATAATCACTCTATCTAAATGACTTACCATACACTTATACTGTTCCTAAGTTCTCTCCCTTTCCTTTCTGTATCATGACGCCATGGGGCCTTGCACAGTACAGAACATATGGAAGAAGATTGAAAAGTGGTCTTTGCTTTCTCACTTCCCAGTTATCTCTTGAAATCCCTCCAACCAGGTTTGTGTTGTCATTATACAACCAAACTCCTCTTGTCTTGTCAAAGTCCCAGCAACCTCCACCTCACAACACCCAGTCATCAGTTCCCTGTCTGCACCTTGCTTGATCTGTCTGAGTCATCCGCAGTATCAGACACCGCTGTCTCTCCTCCGTGAAGCACCTTTCATCTGTTGACTTTCAGGACACCACATTGTTCTGGTTTTCCCCCTTTTTCAATGGCTTCCCCTTCTGAGTCTTCTTTTTTGGTTCCTCTAACTCTGAGAAACTACATGTCGGTGATCTTCCAGGGTATAGTCCTTGGCCTTCTGTCTCTTCTGGCTTTACTCTCTCCCTAAGCAATTTCATCTCTTCTAATGGGTATAAATGTCAGCAATATGCCAGTGATTTCCAAATCTATTTTTTTTTAAGCTGTAATAGTTTTAAAACAAGTCCATAAATGTTTTGACACACCTCTTACCAAAGGTGGAGTCTGATTCCCCTCCCTTTGAATAGGGGCCAGCCTTAGTAAATGACTCACTTCTAATAAGTAGAAAGAAGCAAAAGTGACGCTGTGGGACTCCTGAGGCTAGATTGGGAAAGGTAATATAGCTTCAACCTGGTTCTGTCTCTCTTGGGATGTGCACCCTTGGACCACAACCATCTATGAGGAAACCAGGGAGCCACATGGACAGGCCATGTGTGGGAGTGCTGACCCAGCCCCAGCAGATGGCCGATGGCCATCCCCAACCACCAGACAAGTGAGTAAGACAGGCTGCAGATCATTCCAGCTTCCAGCCTTCAAGTTGCCCCAGATGATGCCAAATGAAGCAGAAACACATCCCCATTAAGCCCTACTCAAATTACACGTTTGCAAGAAAAATAAATGTTGCTGTTGTTTTAAACCACTAAGCTTTATTAGAGGGGGGAGTGTTATGTGGCAGTAGGTAACCAGAGCACTATCTGGAAACTTCCTCTGTACTCCAGAACTTGCTCACTCACATCCCCATTTCAATCTATTATAGGAAATCCAACTTTATATGGCAAAAAAAGAACTCATAATTTCTCCCACTAAACTAACTCCTCCCTATCTTCCCTAGCTTGGTCCAAGTCACCACTTAATTGCTCAGGCAAAAACCTGGAAAATCATCCCTGAATAAAGCCTTTTCCTCACGCTGCACATCCAATCTATCAGCAAATACTGCAGTAACTACCATCAAAATATATTCCTAAGATAGCCATTTCTAAGTACCTCCCCATCACCTCTTATAATCATCATCACCATCATCTCTTGTGATGTCTGAACTGGTACAATAACCGTCTAAAGTGCTTACCATGTTCACCCTGGTACAGTCTATTCACTGGTCAAGCATCCCCCGTGCACATGCGAATGGTTTCCCACACTTAGGGTAATGTGCAGGCCTTACTGTGGCCGACAAAGTCCCAGATGAACAGGCCCTTGCCTTCTCCTCCAATTTTATCTCCTACCACTTGCTCACTTGCTTCATTTGATTCTCTCACATTAGGTTTTTGCATTTTCAAGAGCAGATTTTGCTCATTCCTGTCCCTGACTGGCTGGGTTTTGTCTGTCTGGAAGACTCTTTCCAACAAATATTACTCAACCGGGACACTCAGCTCTCTGCTCACACATCACCTTCTCAAAGAGGCCTTCCTCTATATGTTAAGTCCTCCATCAGCCCCTATTACTTTCTAGCCCCTTGTGATATTTTTTATCCTTAAAGCACTTTTTAGTATCTGAAATCATATTTATTTGCTTACTGCTTGCTCTCTCCCAGATGAGATGTTAGGTTCCCTTTCTCTGTCCTTTATGTTTCTGTAGTCCACAGTTGCCAGAGGAGTACACCACAGCTGTCAGCAGTCTAGATGTATCTGATAAATGGACTTTATTCAATAAAGGAATTGTTCAATCAATTAATACCTATGCTTCATTGAATTAGTTTGGGTTAAAAATCTATGAAGCATTTTCTTGATACTCAAGCTATTTCCATGGATGAGAAGTTGTCCTCCTTACAATGAGGCCTTCTTGAATAAATTGGTATGACTCTGAACTATTTTGAGATATTATGACTGTAATGTTACGTGAAAGCCTTGGATGTAATAACAATAGGAACATTAAAATATGTAATGCAGTACCAATACCATACTTCACTTTAGCCTAGGTGTTGTTTATAAATTCATATGTAAAGTTTTTTTGTCTGATCACACATAGTTTTCTGGTTTATTTTGTATTTTTTGTTTGTTTTGTGGTTTAGATACTGTCAAGAACTGTGAAGGGTCTGAGATTTTACTCTACTTGCAAGCTACAAATTAGGTTGTCATAGATGTAGATGTGTTGGCAAAAGACATGAGACCTGAGTGAGAGAAAAGACAGTTTATTGCTCACAGCAGTAGCAGTAGCCAAGATATCAGCATTTTACTTTACTAATTTATTTACTCCTAATTCCCAGAGAATGACAAAGCAAAAGCCATAACACGTGCACATGAAGTGGATTGTATTACAGAAGAAAAATCCCAAGTTTAGGAAACCTCAGTCCTTTATAACGGACTGCAAGCAAATCTGCTCAATCTTGTCTCAGAGAGAGAAAATATCTTTATTAAACTGCACAAAAAACAAAACCACCCTTTTCTCCAAATGTAGACATTATCTGTCTCCTAAAGCTGTTTGCTTTAACAACACCTTTGAAAGGATCGTCTAGAAAAAAAGCTGTCAGTTGCCACTGCTTATAAAAACATGCAAAAATGCAAAAGACTCAAGAAAAATTGTCCCTTATTATGGAATGAAAACTGTCCTCTCAAAATTCATGTTGAAGCCTTAACCCCTGGTGTGGAGGTATTTGAAGAATGCAGCCCTTTGGAGGTAATTAGATTTTAATGGGGTTTTGAGGATGGGCCCCTCATAATGGGATTAGTGCCCTTATAAAGAGAGAGTGAGTTTCTCTCACTCTCTTCCCTTCTATGTACAAAGAAGAGGTTATGTGAGCACCCTACAAGATGGCAGTTGCCTAAAAGCTAAGAGAAAAAGCCTCCGAATGAAACCTACCTTACTGTATTAACCTTGGACTTTCCAGACCCCAGAACTGGGAAATAAATCTCTGTTGTTTAAACTACCCAGTCTGCGGTATTTTGTTATGGCAGCCCAAGCTGACTAAAACATCTCTCAACTGACATTCCCCTTGCATTGTCTTTTATTGTTTCTACAGAAGGATTTTTTGGCCAGGCGCAGCAGCTCACACCTGTAATCCCAGAATTTTGGGAAGCCGAGGCAGGAGGATCACTTGAGCCCAAGAGTTTGAGACCAGTTTGTGCAACATAGTGAGACCCTGTCTCTACCAAAAAACAAACGAACAACAATAACAACAACAAACGTAGCCAAGCATGTTGACATCCTCCTGTGGTCTCAGCTACTTGGAGGCTGAGGTTGAAAGATAACCGGAGCCCAGGAGGTCAAGACTGCAGTGAGCAATGATTCCACCACCGCACTCCAGCCTGGACAACAAAGTGAGACCCTGTCTCAAAAATAAAAATAAGAATAAAGAAGGATGTTTAAAAATATATAGCTAACTAATAAAAATGTTTTAGCAGAGAACTGTCAGAATAAAAAGTGCCATTACTGCAGAAAATTAAAGCAAGGCATCAAATGAAGTGATCTCTCACTTTTAATTGACTGGCTACTTCGTATTTAAACAAATTTATTCTTGTTAAATATCAAGAAATCTGCAAATCATAAATCTGGTACAGTGACTTATTGACGCATTAGAGACACACTCCTGTTGTTTTTCTGCTCTGCCTACCTTAATGTTTTGGTAACATATGGTTAAAAGCAATGATCCAGTCATAGAGTTTGGTGTTGGACAACAGAACTGAAACAGGAGTTAAAAGGTTGATGCCACTATTTGGTGTTAATGCCAATTTCACCAAGTCATCTTGTCTCTTTGAGCCTCTAGATGCTGAGCTGTAAAATGGCAATAATGGTAATATTCATGAGTTATCATGAGAACCACAAAGGTGAATGTGAGTGTTAGAAAAAAATGGATTTGAATATTGAGCAGAATTGATTCTTCACAGCATATTTATCATCTAAATTGTAAAGGAACACACAACTTAAAAATATTGCAAGATGATGATTGTTATGTGACCAAGGAGAAACCACACATCCACTGATTGTATAGCTGTCACTTATATATTCTCACTTTTCAGATCTGTGCACTGAAGTCACATTAAAGTATTTGCTGCTCCAGAGAGTGCCTTTGAAGGTGAACTTCTAGGACTCAACACGCACTGCCTCTCCTATTCACAATGACTTATCCCTTCAATGTACACCTGGTAATCATTCTTCAAAGCCAAGCTAAGTATTGTCTCTGGAATCTCTTTCCCAGGTTTCTTGGGCCAACGGGGCTTTTCCATTGTAGTTATTATTATAATGTCTCATCTTAACTTGCAGTTGACTCTATTTATCCTACTGAGTAGTGAACACTTTGATGATTAGGGATCCTATTTGATTTACCTTATAATTCTCAATATGTAGAATTATCTGGCACTTGCTGGTGTTTCAATTACAGTTGCTGAAAGACAGGGTAGAGTCAGGGGATAGGAAGATGGGGAAGAAAGAAGGAAGGGGGATTCTTCAAAATTTAAAGCCCTATTTGAGATGTATTTATTATGCCATTATGAAGACTCTGAAGCTAGAGGACTGAGTTGATTTCCAGCTCCATTCCCTATTAGTTGTAAATTCTGAACACATTCCTTATCTTTACTATGCCTCATATTCTTCATCTGTAAAATAAATAATATATTCCCAGCCATTTCATAGTTTTTGTGAGGATTAAATGAATCAATATATACAAACATCCTAGAATTCTGTGTATACTGCAGTGACCACTCAGCAAGCATTAGCCATTGTTATCAATATTGATGCGCTTCCCTCTAATACCACTACCAAATAATATGTGATGACTAATCATAACTTCAGAGATTAGTTGATATCTTTGAGGTATTTCTTGTTAATGGTCATTTTGATCAGGTGGTCAGCCAGTTCTCAGTAAGGGAAGCTTGTAAAGAATATGGCCATACATTTTGGGAAAGCTGTTCTTTGTTTGTAATTTAATTGTGCCCATGATTGCAGAGGATTCTTCACATTTATTTTTATTTTTGCTATGTGTTATAATACTTTTCTTGGAAAATATAACCTGCTGAGGTTGAGAAAACTAAAACTCCTTATCCTTCACTGAGCTTTCTTGGAAATCGCTGTAATTTTGGAAGTAAAGGAAAATTATTGGTCAGATATTTGGTTTGACGCAATCCTTCTGATAGGAAACAAGTAAGATTTAGTGAAATTTCCAGCCTTTACCAAATCCAAAAGAATGGAGTAGTCCAGTATATCCTCCTTTATTTTTAGATGCAGGCCTGTGCAGAGGCACAAAGTCTAAGGACCACTTTGTGTTTTACGAAGCCCACGTCTGGAATATAGGTTTTTCATTTTCCAGGTGCTCTCAAGCTCACAGTATGAAATGAAAATGGTCAGTTATTGATGCTACATTTTACATTGCCACTTTATTATTAAACATTTTCTCTTTCTGCTTGGGGTAAAATATTTTGTACACTAAATAAAAAGTTAAATTTTCAATGTTATATAAGATGAAAACATGGTAGGAAATTTAAAAAATAGACATCACACTGAATGATTGATTTTATTATTTTGATTCTTGTCTAGTTTTTTCTAGGCATAGATAATTGAAAAATACAAATATTTATTAACTAGATTGTTTTAGATCACAGCCTAATGCTTTGTAATGCTTAAGTACTGTTTTAAGCAATCATGCTACTTACTCACACCTGCAGCCTTGATTTCATATCAGGAACCTGTAACATTTCATTTTAAATATACCCCAATGTTCATCTTCTAATTGGTCTGGTATTGACCTGTGATGGTAACATAAGTCTGTCATCCCCTGATGGATATCCCAGGCTGTTCCCATTCCACATGGGGACCCTACGGGGAAGGTAAAACGTGCTCTGTGACACTGTGACATTGTCTGGAGAAGGATGTTAATTCTTTACGATCATTCCCACGGAGATATCTGACCTCTGTTCATCACAAACAGGAACTATTTTTTTTTTTTAACCGGAAGGTAGAGTGAGAGAGGAAACACTGTTGATTTCTGGGAGAAGTGGTATTGGAAATCCAGTTTGTTGGCTCTTGGAACAATTATGGGAAGCCCCACAGAGCATGTCCTTTTTACTAGAATAATAGAAAGCACTTCCACTCTTGTGTGGAAACAGCAGTTCAAAGACAGGACACAGAGTCCCTAAGCTCTGGCAGCTTTTAAATAGTGTGGTGATTTTTTTTACCCCTCACTGGTAAACTGAAAGAGGACTCTCCATGTAGGCAAATTGTGCAATATGGATTTCATTTATAAACCACCGTGCTAGTTGCCTTCGGAAATTTAAAAAACTGGACTATCTGGTCCCATTTGTGTATTCAATAAATATGAATTAACCACTTTCTCCACAATGTGTACATAATATTATAACAAGTAAGACAATTTTGCCTGACTTCAAGAAATGTATAGTCTAGACAAACACATGAATTGAAAAGCACATCATTCCGGAGAGTAAACAGGAAATACGTAATCAAATTACAATGAATGAGCAGTTTTTCTTCTGGTATTTATGTAAGAGGAATTCTCACTAAGCTCTTCGGTGCCCATACACCAAGATCTTCAGCTCAGCCCTTCTGAAGTCAGCAATAAGTTGGAGGCAACGTAGGTCCCAGTGCAGAAGCACACTGTGGGATGCTTTGCCACAGAAGCAAAGAACTAGATGTAACAAAATAACACAGATATACCTTAAAAACACATAGAACTGAGTAAGCTTAAACGGAAGAAACAAAATAATCTGTAACAATACCATACATGTAAATTAAAATACATTCACACAAAGCAATGATGCCCATTTATCAAACAAATTGAAGGATACATGGAAACACGTTAAAATGACAGCCTATGATGTGGAGGGACATGGGAGTACAGACTGTTGATAAAATGAATTAGATAAATAAATAAATAAATAAAAATAAATAAATAAAATGAGAGGGGTATCTTTGTAGACCACTGATGATTAGGTGACACGAACTAAGTGTGAATAACTCAATCGTCAACCAAAGTCCTAAAATGGATAAGAAGAGCAAAAACTAATTATGGTGCAAAGCAGTAAGTGTGCCTAGAATGCAAAGTTATTGCAGTCAGAGTTCATAAAATCAGCCATGGGAGATTCAGCAAAATGTTCTAGAGGAGGTAACATCAGAAAGAGTCTTAGACACTCAATCTAATAGCTGTAGCTATTTCTCCCACTATGTCCTACCTCATCCTTGCCTTTGAATAAATTCAACTTTATTCCTAGTAAGTTAATCCCTACTAATTTAAGAAGCCCTTTCTTTCAATAATATTGATGATGACTCATTTTATTCTTTACAAATTAAATGGAAAGGGTACTCTTGCAAATTGGGAACCAAAAGTTCAAAGAGTAGCTATCTTTATCGTTTTATCTGGATTTATTGTATTGAGATAGGGCACACACACCGTTCTTAGAGACCAATCTCCTTGATTGTGGCAGCCTCTGTCTCACTCACGGGTTCTGAGGAATAAACCCATGCTGCGTGCTGATCATCCTATTATGATTTTGTGCCCTAGGGCCAGTACATAAGCTCTTGCACTGTTTTGGTTTTGTTTGTTTGCTTGTAAGTTACGACCTTACATTTCCCTTCCAACAATCAGGTCCCTGGCTTACTCCACCATGGTCCAGTCAAGTGAGACCCACCACTTGATTGCTTTGTATCTCTGGGATTGTGTACTACCTGGTTCTGCCCAAAGTTTTTAGGAAGCAGAATCATGCCCTGTGCCTAGTCAAGCAGCAAAGCTTACTCCCTGATGCCAACAGTTTATCATGAAAAGATTCACCTATTCTGCCTTGCTAGACCCCTCGCTTCCCCTCTTGCCTTTCAACATTGGTCAATGGACAACTTCTTTCTCCTTAGTCTCCTCATGTCTACTCTGTCTGCCAGTCTGGCCTTTTCCCTGTACTGCAAGGCCAGGATGCCCCCAGAATGTATCTGATGCAGGCTTGTGGGAGAGGCTAAGTATAAGTGATTATGCTAGGGGCCCTGAAGCCAGGCTCCCTAGGTTCAAATTCAGATGTTCAACTAATTCATTGTGGAGGAATAAGTGAGTTATTTAACTTGAGTGCCTATGGAATGCGAAGAGGAATATAATATATTGGGGTTCAAGGTTTGTATAAGCATTAAAATAATTAAAATGTGCAAAGTCCTTATACCAATATCTGGCATGAAATAAACGCTCTGGAAATGTTATCCATTCTGTTATTACCTACAAGTTTTATCCTCCCTGAGATGCCTATCTCATTGTTAACAGCTTCAGTTCTAGGCCTGGGAACCAACAGGGAAAAAAAAATTGATGACATCTCTTTTGTTTTAACCAAAAAGAATTGTTTTGGGCAGAATGAAACGTAGTATAGTGGGAAGAGCCCAGTATATGATTCCAAATGACCTAGGTCAAAGTCACAGCTGTCCCTTCCTCGCTGTGTGATGCTGAGGAAGTTTATCTGTCTTGGCCCATTTCCCTGTTTATGGAATGGAAATAATAATGACCTCTACCTCCCAGGATAGTTGTGTGGATTCAGCAAGGTAAAGGTTGTGAAAGCCCTTTCATAAATGGTATTATTCTAGCATCTGTTACTGTTGTCATTGTTATCTTTCACTTGTTTTATGCCTCTAGAAACTATGTCATAATGATTCCTGCAGAGTCAATGAAAGATAACCCCAGTTCAATATTCTAGGAACAAACTTGATCTATTATGATGGATAAGTTTCATAATTTGAATTAGCTGGCCCAATTCATTATGAGAAAAAAAATTGGTGTGAAAAGCTAAATACATCACTAATACATTATCTTTTAAATGTAAAAAACAGGCATCACATACCCTACAAACACAAATTTAATTTTTTCTTCCCATTTCTCACTTTCAATTTTTTTCTTCATCAGTTAGCAGAATCAAGAGGACAGAGCAATTCAGAAAAACCAAGACGTTCTTGGAATATGTGTTGACTATATCCTTTAATGATTATAATCATCTTGGGAAGCAGGAGACATAGTATTATATCTTTTTGTAGATAAGAACCAGGAGAGTAGGGAATTTTCATCAAGATTATCTGGCTAATGGCTGGGCGCACTGGCTCACGCCTGAAATCCCAGCACTTTGGGAGGCCGAGGCGGGCAGATCATGAGGCCAGGAGTTCGAGACCAACCTGATCAACATGGTGAAACCCTGTGTCTACTAAAAATACAAAAATTAGCTGGGCGTGGTGGCACGCACCTGTAATCCCAGCTACTCGGGAGGCTGGGACAGGAGAATCGCTTGAACCCGGGAGCCAGAGGTTGCAGTGAGCTGAGATCGTGCCATTGCACTCCAGCCTGGATGACAGAACAAGACTTTGTCTCAAAAAAAAAAAAAAAAAAGATTATCTGGCTAATTAGTGTTGAATTGAAGGCTAGAATATAGGTGGTTAGACTCTTACCCCATACTAAGAAGCAGCTCAAGATTTCTTTCTTCATAAAAGTTGAGAAGAATGTATACGCATTATCCCAGATCTTTGCAATGCAATAAACAAAACACAGTCAGTGAATGTGTTTGTGTTATTTGCAGGGGAGGGGATAAAATTTTAGAAGAGGGAAATTTTTATGTAAATACCTGACCAACCTGACCAGACACAGTCTTCATCCCACTGTAATGGAATATATTGCAATGCATTCAAGCATTTTTCCAAGTTCACAAAAATACATTCCCCAGCTAGATCTATGCCTGGAATGAATTCCTTTGTCCTCTCATGCCCTGAGTCATTTTTCTCAGATGAACCTCTGAAACTTTATCAATATGGGGTAGCAGAAACGAGAATCATGGCAGTTCTTTAATGAGTCATCCATGAATGAACTATAGTATAATGCGAACGGCCTAGAATCTGATTCCAAATGACCTAGGTTAAAGTCATCACCACTATGTTCATTCATCTGTTTAATGCCCTTTTAGTATGAGTTTCATGTATTTCCTGAGATGCTCCCATTAGAGTCTAATGAGAGAGAGGCTTTCAACCAGCAGGACTGTTTAGAACAGTCAGGAAAAGCATCCTGAATAAAATAAGACTATGTAAGAATCCCAAGTGTAGATGGCAACTTTCAAGAGGCCATAACAGCTGAAAGGAAAGAGTATAGTTTTTATTATGGCCCTTTTTATTTCCCAACACAAGCCACTAAAGATGTACTCCCTTTACCTTCCTCCTACCATTAACTCCTTAAAGTCTAAGTGGATTATTTCCTGGGGGGAAAAACATACTTTAACAGTTGCAGATTTTATTTCTAAACAAATTGTTTTTAATATCAAAATGTTACTAACTCATCTTTATCAAACCTAAGTATTTTTATGTATGTGGTAAACTTTAATTTCTAAATGCTAAGTAATACCTGTAAGTTCTGTGCCTGCTCTCATTCTTTTTTATAGAAATGAAATTTAAAAATTGTACATGTAGATAAATATTCTTTTGTCAGAGTCTATGAAGTATTGAGTCATCAAAGACCCATAACCGCATTACAAATTCAATTATCACACTATATTTCTCTTACTAATTTACTGAATAATGTATTCATCCAACACATTCTTGTTCAAAGTTTAGTCTAACCTTTATATTAGTTTCCCTTTTATACATAGAATTTTTATACAACCAAACTATTAAAGGTCAATTAGCTCTGTACCTGAATATTCATATATAAGAGCAATGGCAAATGATAGTTTCTTACATAAAAAACAAACAAACAAACAAAAAAAACAACTTATCAAGGACTCTAGAGCCAGGCCATTTGGATTCAAAGTCAGACTCTGACACTTACTAGCTATGTCAGTTTGGTTAAGCTTCTGAAACTGTACCTCAGTTTCCATAATTATAAACTGAGAGTAATAATAATACTATCTTATATTACTATTATTACACAGAACAAATGAGCCAATATTTGTAAATCATTTTGAATAATTCTTGACACATCCCAACTCTTGTAAGTCCTAAGTAACATACATATAAATTATATACACATGTATGAATTTATATAACTCATTTTTATGTATGTGTGCAAATATATGAATAAAGAAGACATCAAATTTCTCAGAATGTCTCTCTGAAGTTCAAACATTCATAAACCTATAGATTTATAATTCTTAGTCTCTTTTGAAATTTGATCTTCCAAAAGCTAATTATATGATACATTGAAAATTCCTTGTTTGTATTTATTGTTAAACACTGAAATTTCAATTTAACTTTTACAACTATAATGTAAAAGGAGTGTAAATATTATCCTTAAGAAAACTTGTATTAGACAAAACCTATGTCAAAGAAGACAACCTTTAGCTAAGTTTTTAAAAAATTAGTGAAGTAACCATTGTCAATGTGGCTGAAGGTACAAAATACTGAAATGAGTTCCTGCATGTTTCATATCTTTTTTATGGCACCTGTTGATCCAATGTGAAGCTAATTTCAAGTTTTCTCTCACCTTCTAAATCTATTCAGTCACTGACACTTATTGACCTTGCATCTGAAAGGTTTGAACCAGTCACCTGTCCTTTAGTTCTTCTGACACTGTCTTAGTTGAGATTCTGCTCATTTCTCACATGAACTATTTCTATAACATATTCCCTATAATACATGCTCCATATGGTCACAATTCATCTTTTTGATACATTGATCATTGTCATTTAAAACATTTCAATGTCTCTAAAGTATAAAGTTTGAAAGCTGCTGCATAGTGAACAAGGTCACCCAAAAGCTAGCTCTAACTTACCTTTTTCTCATTGTTTTATGGCACTTTCCTCTCCTTCATGTCCCTCTCCAACTTATTAGTAGATGAAACTTTTGACCATTCCTTGAAGGAGCTATGCAGCTTTTAATACCTCCATAGCTTTCATTCATGTTATTTCTTCTGTTTTGGATGCCCTCAATTTCTGATGTCTTCTTACTGTCAGTTTAGAAGATTCTCTGTTGAACTAAGCCTTTAGAGATAACTGTTTCTCTAAAGACTTCTCTTAAATCCCTTCTCAATTCCCATACCACTTTGCACATGGATTTAGTATAAAAATTTATACTGTATAATTGTTTATATATGTGTGTGTGTATATATATATATAATCATATATATATATAATCATATATATATATATATATAATCTTCCCCCATTCCTTGTAAGTTTGCAAAGCCAGGCACATCATAAAAATATTACAACCCTAGGACCCATACTGGCCTGGGTTGTGGTAGAAGTTTAGTCAGGGTGGTGTGTGTGTGTGCTTGTGTGTCTCTGTGTGTTTTAATAAAGAAAATGCCGGCCGGGCACGGTGGCTCAAGCCTGTAATCCCAGCACTTTGGGAGGCGGAGACGGGCGGATCCCGAGGTCAGGAGATCGAGACCATCCCAGCTAACACGGTGAAGCCCCGTCTCTACTAAAAAATACAAAAAAAAATAGCCGGGCGCGGTGTCGGGCACCTGTAGTCCCAGCTACTCGAGAGGCTGAGGCAGGAGAATGGCGTAAGCCCGGGAGGCAGAGCTTGCAGTGAGCTGAGATCCGGCCACTGCACTCCAGCCTGGGTGACAGAGCGAGACTCCGTCTCAAAAATAAAATAAAATAAAATAAAATAAAATAAAATAAAATAGCCACTTTTAGCTCTGAAGCTAACTGGCTGAATCTCTCTAGATGAGTCTACTAGTTTCTCTTTATTCTTTAAAATGATGAGATTATGTAGAGGCCCCTTTCTAACTCTAGAATTTTATAGTTTTATAAAAGTAAAACAAAAAATAATTGTAAACATATTGAAAATAAAAATACTCTCTCAGGTTTAAAAGTGCCAATGTCCTTAGATACAGATAAACAAGTATTAACATGTTTCTAGCCACTTACCTAACCAAGCTAACACTAAGTGGCTATCTCTCTTTCATTATACTTAAAAAATTGTTTTGAAGCCCTTTCTTGAACTTATTAATACATGCGATAAAAGGAAGGAAAAGAAGGACTACTCTGGAAAGAGGAGGGACGGAGAGCATGGAAACCAACTCTAGTATCACTTTAAATTTTCATTCGTAGGATGATTAGAGTTTTATTAGGGAACAAATTGCACTTTGTAGGGGACTTCTAGGGATATTAGGCTTTAAAATTTTACAGAAGGCAAACATTAATTAAATGGGATATCGGGAAAACTGATTACTAAAACACCTAGGCTTTGCAACTTTTTTTCTAAAGAGGCTACAGATTTTTAAAAAAATGCATAACTTTGTTGTTTGTCTTAAACTAAAGATAGAAAATAATTTGTAAGGAGTTATAAATGTCTCTGATAAGACTCGGTGAAGTTTCCATTAGATTTTCCAAGATAGGATTGTTAAGATAGTATTCATAATAACAACAAAAAGATTTTTGCCAAACCACGATGACATTTTAGATGCAGAAATTTTTTAAAATCTTATTTTGTAATCAGATCCAAAAAACTATAAATGATAGTTCAATTTGATACAGTATTATTAGCTATTATTGTTATCCTCAACCAAATATAATATAACCTAGTGCAGTGAAATAAAGCTAAGTTTAAGTGAAATAAAGCTAAGTTTAAATAAAGCTAAGTTTATATTCTTTTCTTATCTTCAAAGCATTACACTAATTACACTGAAGAATATAAAAAAACTGGAGACAAGGTCTTTGACTGTCCAAGGAAGACAAGAGTAACACACAGACAACAAATAGACAACATGAGCAAGGCCAAAATAACATACCTCCATAACATACTCCATAAATGCCAAGGAATACAAAGCTGAGAGCTGATCTCATAGAAGAGAAGTTGGTTTGGAAGGCATCTAGGAGCCACTAGCAAGGTCTTAGAGGAAAGAAACCTCGGGTCATGCAGCTGAGGAATGTGGGCCTTCCAGGCAGAGCAATAACCTTAGCAAAACATATCCAAAAGTAGCGTTGGACCAGATGTGTGCAGAAGCTGGGAGTAGCTTGATTCAAGTGAAGAGACTCTGAGATGTGACTTGGAAAGAGAGAACTGGCAGAGATTCACTTGGAAACATCCTTGGATAATATTAACATTTAGCCCTAGCAGGGAAGGAGAGCCAGAATTGATACTAAACTTCTCATTTTTGCACTCCTGTAATCAGAAATGTATTATGAGTTCCCTAGGGGATATTACTGCAAATTTCCATTAAGTTTAGTCTTCAAAGTTCTCTAGGAGTCTGGATACTTATTCTTGTATTTCAAACTCTTCATGATATGGTTCCAACTTACTGTTCCAGTCCAATGCCCTAATTCTCTCCCATATAAATTTCCTACACAGTCATACTGAAATTGAATAGGTGAGGACATCTATTTGGTTTTATTTTGGGTGGTGGGAGGTTCAGGGGTTTTGGACAGGGAGGTTTGCCCAAAGGAGAATGATTTTAAGTGTTTCTGCCATTGCTTCCTATTTTCACTTCTGCCTCAAATAAATATCTTCCTCACTCCTATCATTTTGTATCCTCTCCATCCTTCATAGTCCAGTTGGAATCGTGCAGTTTTCATAAAGCCTTCCCAACATCCCAACTACCCATGGTAGTTTCTCCTCTGCACACTTTTATGCTGTGCATGTTGTTTGTAACACCTATTTAGTGCCGAAATGCTGACTTTTATATAATTATCTTTATGTACACAGTTTATGTGTATAGTTGCATGTGTATGCATAAATAGGTAATAAACAACTAGAGGAGAGAGATTCCTTTTATATTTTTCATTTCCTACGATGCCTTGTAGATTTTATGTGTTCAATGAAAATTAATATATTGACTTTTTAGAACATATGAAAATGTTCTAGTGTCTAGTGTTTTATCTCAGCATCTTGTTAAGCTCCTAATATATTTTTATTCCACATAAATAAGTTGAATGAATAAATAACAATTATTGGGAGAACCCGCTGCCGATGGTTACGTGAGTTCTTTTCTATTTCCTAAGTGTCTCGGCTGGTTTGAGAAATAAAGGGAAAGAGCACAAGAGAGAGAAAGTTAAAGCTGGGTGTCCGGGGGAGACATCACATGTCGGCAGGATCCATGATGTTCCCCGAGTCATAAAACCAGCAAGTTTTTATTAGCGATTTTCAAAAGGAGAGGGAGTGCATGAATAGGATGTGGGTCACAGAGATCACATACTACACAAAGTAATAAAATATCAAAAAGCAAGTGGAGACAGGGCAAGATCACAGGACCACATGATGGTACCAAATTAAAATTGCTAATGAAGTTTCGGGCAGTCATTGTCATTGATAACATCTTATCAGGAAACAGGGTTTGAGAGCAGACAACCTGTCTGACCAAAATTTATTAGGCAGGAATTTTCCTTGTCCTAATAAACCTGGGAGTGCTACAGGAGACCGGGGCTTATTTCATCCCTTTGTCTTCGACCATAAAAGATGGCATGCTTCTAAGGGGGCCGTTCATAGGCCTACCCTCAGGGCACATTCTCTTTCTCAGCGATGTTCCTTGCTGAGAAAAAGAATTCAGCGATATTTCTCCCATTTGCTTTTGAAAGAAGAGAAATATGGCTCTGTTCCATTGGGCTCACCAGCGGCCAGCTCAAAGTTACCTCCCTTGTTCCCCGAACATCGCTGTCATCCTGTTCTTTTTTCAAAATGCCCAGATTTCATATTGTTCAAACACACATGCTCTACAAACAATTTGTGCAGTTGACACAATCATCACAGGGCCCTGCGGTGACATTCATCCTCCTCAGCTTACGAAGAAGATGACGGGATTAAGAGATTAAAGTAAAGACAGGCATAGAATATCACAAGGGTATTGACTGGGGAAGTGATAAGTGTCCATGAAATCTTCACAATTTATGTTCGGAGATTGCTGTAAAGACAGCCATAAGAAATTATAAAAGTAGGCCGGGCGCGGTGGCTCACGCCTGTAATCCCAGCACTTTGGGAGGCCGAGGCGGGCGGATCACGAGGTCAGGAGATCGAGACCATCCTGGCTAACACGGTGAAACCCCGTCTCTACTAAAAATGCAAAAAATTAGCCGGGCGAGGGGGCGGGTGCCTGTAGTCCCAGCTACTCGGGAGGCTGAGGCAGGAGAATGGCGTGAACCCGGGAGGCGGAGCTTGCAGTGAGCCGAGATCGCGCCACTGCACTCCAGCCTGGGCGACTAAGCGAGACTCTGTCTCAAAAAAAAAAAAAAAAAAAAAAAGAAATTATAAAAGTATTATTTTGGGGAGCTAATAAATGTCCATGAAATCTTCACAATTTATGTTCTTCTGCCATGGTTTCAGTCGGTCCCTCCGTTCGCGGTCCCTGACTTCCTGCAACAAACAATGAAGTGAAAGAAGCACAGTCTCTGTAATCAGACAGACCTAGGTTCAAATCTAGCCCTTCCCACGACAAGTTTTGTGATGACCTTGGGGATATTCTCAACCTCTGTAAGCTGTATTTTCCTCCACTGCCAATAAGGTAATAAATATGTAAATTGTTGCAAGATAGCACACAGAAATCCTAAGTATTCAGTGAACGTTTTCTATTATTAAAGTTTTCCATTCAAATTTACCCCATTAACATTGCATGTTTATCCTTCAATAGAGAAATTTGCCCTCTGACCCCAGTAAATACCTTGTTCATTTTGGCCATTTAAAATAGTTCTACATTACTGAGAATAAATACCTTACTGTTTCTCTAGCAAACGTTGTCTCCTCATTCTTCCTTCGAGATGTCCCTGTTCTCTTAAGACTTATATTGTAAGACTAACTACTCACTATCCACTTACTTAGATACTGTTTCCTATTGCTAAGATAAATTAAAATGGAGATCAGGCCTGAAGAATTCCTGCACAGACAAAGCCAGTAAGGCCTCATAGGTAATTCAAACCTCGTGCTGTGATTTTCAGCTCCATCAGGTCATTTATGTTCTTCTCTAAACTGGTTATTCTAGTTAGCAATTCCTCTAACCCTTTTTCAAGGTTCTTAGTTTCCTTGCTTTGGGCTGAAATATGCTCCTTTAGCTCGGAGGAGTCTGTTGTTACCCACCTTCTGAAGCCTACTTCTGTCAATTCATCAAACTCATTCTCTGTCCAGTTTTATTCCCTTGCTGGTGAGGAGTTGTGATCCTTTGGAGGAGAAGAGGCTTCCTAGTTTTTGAAATTTTCAGCCTTTTTGTGCTGGTTTTTCCTCATCTTTGTGGATTTATCTACCTTTGGTCTTTGATGTTATTAACCTTCAGATGGGGTTTCTGTGTGGATATCCTTTTTGTTGATGTTGATGCTACTCCTTTCTGTTTGTTAGTTTTCCTTCTAACAGTCAGGCCCCTCTGCTGCAGGTCTGCTAGAGTTTGCTGGAGGTCCACTCCAGACCCTGTTTGCCTGGGTATCACCAGCGGAGGCTGCAGAACAACAAAGATTGCTGCCTGTTCCCTCTTCTGGAAGCTTCATCTTAGAGGATCACCCGCCATATGCTAGTTGGAGCTCTTTTGTATGAGGTGTCTATCAGTCCCTGCTGCGAGGCATCTCCCAGTCAGGAGGCATGGGGGTCAGAGACCCACTTGAGGAGGTAGTCTATCCCTTAACAGAGCTCGAGCACTGTGCTGGGAGATCTGCTGCTCTCTTCAGAGTCTGTAGGCAGGAACGTTTAAGTCTGCTGAAGCTGCGTCCATAGACGCCTCTTTCCCCAGGTGCTCTGTCCTGAGGTGGATGGGAGTTTTATCTATAAGCCCCTGACTGGGGCTGCTGCTTTTCTTTCAGGGATGCCCTTTCCAGAAAGGAGGAATCTAGAGAGGCAGTCTGGCTACAGCGGCTTTTATGAGCTGTTGTAGGCCCTGACCAGTTCGAACTTCCCACCAGCCTTGTTTACGATGTGAGGGGAAAACTGCCTACTCAAGCCTCAGTGCTGATGCCCCTCCCTCCACCAAGCTGCAGTGTCCCAGGTCGACTTCAGACTGCTATGCTGGCAACGAGAAATTCAAGCCAGTGGATCTTAACTTGCTGGGTTCCATGGGGGTGGGATCTGCTGAGCGTTGGCTCCCTGGTTACACCCCTTTTCCAGGAGAGTGAACCATTCTGGCTTGCTGGCATTCCAGGTGCCACTGGGGTATGAAAACAAACAAACAAACAAACAAACCTCCTGAAGCTAATTCAGTGTCTGCCCAAATGGCCACCCAGTTTTGTGCTTGAAACCCAGGGCCCTGGTGGGCAGACTAGGGAATCTCCTAGTCTGCAAGTTGCAAAGACTGTGGGAAAAGTATAGTATCTGGGCTGGGATGCACCATTCCTCATGGCACAGTCCCTCAAGGCTTCCTTTGGCTAGGGGAGGGAGTTCCCTGACCCCTTGAACTTCCCAGGTGAGGTGACGCCCCAATCTGCTTCAGCTTGCCGTCGGTAGGCTGCACCCGCTGTCTAACCAGTCCCAATTAGATGAGCTGGGTACCTCAGTTGGAAATGCTGACATCACCTACCTTCTATGTTCATCTCGCCGGGAGCTGCAGACTGGAGCTGTTCATTTTTGGCCATCTTGCCAGCCACTGAGATAATATTTTTAATGTTAGCATTTCTTAATGGTGATCTAGAGACTTGACACAAAGGTTCAACTTCTTCCCCAGGAAACAGATCAATGGATAAGTCTCTAAGGATTAAAAGCAATTAACACCAAAAAACAAATGGCTGGAAAATGATCATCCTGATCCATCAGGTTTTTAAATGACTTCAGAAGCTTTTGTCAAGATTCCCAAGGCAAAGACCAGTCCTTCAGGGTTTACCATCAGAAAACCATATATCAATTTTTTTAACCATTAAAAGAATTTAACTTTTTTTGTTTTAATAGTAATAAATTATTAAATAAAACTCACATGACTAGATGCTTTATAATAGTTGCTCCCAGTTTAGACTTTTAGGTTGCTTTTATGGAATTAATACCAATAAGCTACATGGGTGTGTTCCTTTCACAGAGCTGCTGTTTGGAAAACTGAAAAAATTCACATTGTTTTTCCTTCTGACTCTAGAGTAATACTAAAGTATCTGCTTTTGTAAATGTGTCCCTCAGTCAATCAGAAGGGAGAATATTTCAACCTCCTACGCTGAGGTTATATAGCCTCTAAATGAGGGACATGGTTAGACTGACCTCAAACTAAACAAAACTATAACAGGTTTTAAGAGAAAAAGGAAGTGGGATATGCTGTGTACCATTTCAGTCTAGAAACAAAAATAAGGAAGTGGGATGGCCCAGAAAAGAAATTCCCAAACATTTTTTGGCAATGTAACACCTTTTTGTTATTTGACTATGTGATAAGTTTTCTCCTGTCTCTACCAGCTCCTTTCTCATGTCCTAGTGGAAAAAAAAGTGTATGGTAAAATATATAATAAATTTGACATTTAGATTCAACCAAAACTATTTTGGTCTGAAAAACTGTATGAATTTTGAATAGTAATTGAAAATGCCTTTGGATGTTGTGAAGCCAAGACCAGAAATTAATATTCAATAATCAGAGATTTATGTTGGAAATATTTTTGAGCTGGTGTTTACTTCACTGAAAAAAAAGTGAAATTGTATCTCCCTGTCTTTCTACCTGTTCTTCCCTTCCTTCCTTCCCAATTCTTAATGTAAATACCAATTCCTTCTTCAAATAAAAAACCAGGCCACAGTCATGTGAGAGTCTCTTAGTGACCCAGCCTTTGAGTAAGTGCTGGTTAAGGTTAAGTCTGTGGTACTTTAAGGGCAATACTAGTCCATTCTCACACTGCTATAAAGAAATTCTTAAAACTGGGTGATTTATAAAGAAAGGAGGTTTATTTGGTTGTTCCATAGGCTGTACAAGAAACATGACTGGGGAGGCCTCAGGAAACTTTCAATCATGGCAGAAGGTGAAGGGGAAGCAAAAATGTCTTACATGGGGAACAAGAGAAAGAGAGAGAAGAGGGAGGTGCCACACACTTTTAAACAGCCAGATCTCATGAGAACTCACTCACTATCATGAGAACAGCAAGGGAGAAATCTGCCCCCATGATCCCATCACCTCCCACCAGACCCCTTCTCCAACATTGGGGATTATAATTCGACATGAAATTTGGGTGGGGACACAAATCCAAACCATATCAGGCTGATGGGGTCAGTAAAGCACTTATTAAATATACACAGTGGCTCAACATCTATACTGCCCTTTAAATAATAGAAATACATATATGGCATATCCATATTCCTATGTAAAGATTAAGCCATATCATCTGACAATTGCAAAAACAGGGTAGATCTATTCTGAAGTGTACTGATGTCTTTTTGTGTCTACAACTATCTATTATTAACAAAAATTTTATATTTGTATATGAGGTCATTTATGCCCTAGAAGATTTCATAGCCGCTGTGCTTAGAAAGAAAGAAAATATATATAAGGAGAGAAATAGCAACACAAAGTGAGGTAGGATACTGACTCCTAACAGTGTGTGATGCAGGAATTAGAGCTAGCACTAATATCCAGGTTGTAATATTTACACATGATAGGTTCATGTACGTGTGTGTGTGTATAAAATATACATATTTATTATATGTATGAATAAAATGTATGTATATTTATATATATAGTGTGTGTGTGTGTGTGTGTGTATATATAACATATTTTATGTCCATTCCAATTAACAAGCTTTTATTAAGTGGCTAAGTTGAATGCTGCATGTATTTCGGAGGCACCAAAGGAAGGAGGCCTGGTGGAGCTCTGGCCCCTGGTTAATCTCTCCCAGCACCTTCTGGATTCATACTAAAGGAACACACAATCAAAGTATAAAAACAGTGTGTTTTGCTGTGCTATCATTGCTGAATGGAAGTTCATTTTCAGGCAGGTCTCGGACCTAAACCACTTGTTTAGAAATTCTGTAGTTTTTATCCCTGGGCCCGAGATGCATGAAGATGAAGAAGACACGATCTTCAAGGAATTTGGTTTGAATTTTCCTGTTAACACACGCATAGGGATTTAGTTCGTTGCTCATAGGGAAAACTCATGTCAGGGGATAGTCTCTAAGAATTGTATACAATTTCTGTAATGAGAACACATCATCGAGACTAAAAAAATTGTAATAACTCAGCACAATGGACACATGCATGTGGTCTCAGGAGCTCAGTTATACATAAACTGCATGAAGACGTTAAGCCTCACCTTTATCATGCCTTGCTTCTCAGAACCAAAGTTATCAAGATTTCAAGGTTTATAATTAGACGACAATGTCTCAATTTCTTGCTCTCAATAGGTACTGAAGTTGTTTGAATCATCTATTATTTGCCATTTAAGCTTCCTCACATAAATCCACACAGCAAAATGCAGTTTTTCTTATTTCATGTAATCAACTGTCTGTGTCATCTCCAGAAATGAACAATTAATATTATTGAGGTCTCAGGTTCAGGTTTGTATATTCTTAACTATGTGCATATATCATATTCTCTAGTAAATATGATTTCAAAAATATCATGAATTGCCTGTCAAGAGTCTACTCAAAAAGATGGCTGAGCATCACTCTGATGCTCCTTAAGACTCACTTTATCCTAGAGCAGCCAAGGCAGAGCTGCCACTCTTTACCCCTGTTCACTCCATCCCTAGAAAACTCATTTAACTTGCTAATTCAAAATCAATACTTGCAACCTAGACAGATACTATTATTGGCTTCAAAAAAGATTATTACATTTTTATCAATCCAAAATCTTTTGTACACCTGCTTAGTCTTCTGCCTTAAAATCTCTTTAAAAAACAAATGGGCCTAATTCTTCCCTCAGATCTAACTAAAGGCAGCACAGCACAAATTCCAGTTGCCATTGAAAAGGATTTAAATGGAGATGGCCCTTTACTCAGTCTTTCTTTGTGGATTATACCACAGAAATCTTCCAAGGTCAAATTTAAAACACATTTGTTTTAGATTCTGCCAAGTTGGGTATTATTTTGCAATTTTAGTGTTTTTTTTTTATTTCTCTGTAGAAGTGTTTTTCTGTCTTCACCCTTTTACTTCTTTCTGTCTCTAATATCTATTTTCAGCAAAGACAGTGAAAAAGGATGGGAAATCCAAAGTGGCTCTGATCTTGTTTAAAAATATTATAGTTATTTCTATAAAAACTATTCAAAAGCTTTCAACATTATTACCCATCTTACCCCATTGTTACGGGCAAAATAATATTGTTTATGGAATTATTCAAACTATCCTAAGAAGTGAATCACATAATAGTGGTTGGAAGTATGTATCCCTATCTGTAGCAATTTTAAGAGCTTTGTACTTGCTAACCTGGCGCTGCCCAAAATCTGTCATAAAGACAATGTAGCCCTCCGTTGAAATTACATCATTTCTTCTCAAAGGATTAATAGTACTTTCATATTTTTTGTTTTATTAGATTCTTTATCTTAGCAGATCAGCAAATGTAAATTACTCTTAAATGTAAAGGTTACTCCTTATAGCCTGGCCTGGTGAATATCGAAGCAGAGTCAAGTGATTTGTGCTCCCAAACACATTTACCAGAAGTGGAGGATGCCCAGGTGCTAGCAGCCTGAAAGTCCAAACTCTCTATCAGCATGGTAAAATTTGTTTCACACGGAACCTCAATTCTCAGTCCTGGTCTAATTGAAGTCTATCAGATAGCACATTAGACGACTATTGGCCCCTTCCTAAAATGAAGGCCTACCCAACAGTTTCATTTGTAAAACTTCTTTAAGAATTCACTCAAAGGACACCTGATAGCTCTCATTAAGCAATGCTTAAAATTCTCTGAGGAACACCATTTCCTACCTGTACTTTAAATTAAAACCTTTAGGAACTCTATGATAGTGACCTCACATTGGGTGCTAACAGTGATCCAGCACCATGCTGAGAACTTCACAGGCACTGTTTCAATGGATCACTTCAACTGCTGTGAGGCTGATATTATTTTCCCTATATTATGGGTTTAGAAGCCTTATAGAAAGGTTCAGTAACTTGCTTATTTTCATATATTTCATCATGTTCACAAAGGGTTCATAAACTCTTCCTGGCAGTTTCCTCACTTGCATCATGGGAACAGTAATACCTCATAAAACTTAAAATCTTGTTCTCATCAATCAGGAAGCAATCCAAAGATTGACACACAGTAAACTGAAGTAAATGTGAAGAAATATTTTTTTCCAATGAGTTTATGGAAATTTATTCCAGTATATCAGTCTCCAAATTCAGCCTCAGGTTTTAAAAAGGATATGTGGTCCAGACTGCTCCTTCAGAATTAGCCTAAAAATCACCTTCCAGATCACCTTATAACAGCATTTAGTGTACATCAGAGTCCCACTTAAAATGTATTATCTCTGTTTGCACAGCTGTTTGCATAGCTCATAGCAAAAGTGCTACATTATAAAGGCTTATGCTGGAGCAACAAAAAGCACAAGAAGGAGAACAGAATTCTGCAAGAAATCACTGCCTGGAAAGAATGAACATCATGGGCAATGGGCTCTATACCCATCCTCATCATGGCCTTGTTTGTAACCAAAGGCAAGTCACTCCAACCTACGTGGGTCTCAGTTTTATGAGAAAGTGATTGACTAGAGGATGCTACTCAAAGTTTTTTCAATTTCTCTGAGTAATTTTTGTTAAGTGATTGAAAGGAGACAGTAGCCAGGCCATCATAGAGGGGCATCAGTCAGCATGAGGGTTGAATCTTTTCAGTGTAGAAGTAAAACACATGTCCCAGAAGACAAGTCCACATGAGTCTACAGACTTGGCAAAGCACCTCTAAGTGATGGGGAGGAATGCACTTTGGTTTTTTAATTTCTATTTATACACATAAGTAGTAACATCTTTAAGAGTAACACTTCAGAATTCTTATGAAGAATACATAAAAGACTATTTGTGATTTTGAAGACAATATTTGAGGAAAATGTACATTGTTGTCAGATTGTTTTAAATCAATGTTTAACTATCTTTGGCAAAGGGAAAATTGTGAATAACATGGTGTGCAGCTGTGTATGGAAAAACTAAAAATGGAACTGTAATTGGGTCTTAAATTGGAAACACGACTGAGTTTTGTTAACAATTTGAGAGTGATATTAACTTGTTTTATTCACTCCTTAATTGTGTATATATGTGTCAGAGAATTCGGCAGGGAGATGGAGAAAGAAAAAAGAGAAGGACAGAGAGAAACAGAAAAGTAGGAAGGGGAATTAAAAACAGGGGAAGGAGAGAGAAAATATATGACAACTAAACACAGATATCATACTTCTTATGTGGACCTCTTTCTGTTTACAGTTAGACTGTTTCCTAGAAAGGGAAAAAGCACTGGAGTCCTTTCAAATTCAACTAAAAAGACAACATCTTAAGAGAAATCTATGACTTCTTAGCTATATGAATAATATAATAGTGTACCAGTCCTACCACTGCTTTCAATAATGGGCACACAAATACAAAATCAATGAAAAGCATTACGAAGTCCTATGAGATAAACGACTATGAAAACTACACCCGACTATACAATCTAAGCACATAGAACAGATTTATTCTTATTACCTGAGTTCAGTAATGATTACTGAGTGGCCATAAATGTTTCCATTTAGACTACATCCAAATGCAAACAGGCCAGCTTCCCATGCTGATCTACAGGGATCTTCATAACTAGAGCTTGACCACAAGAACATGGTAGTGATCTAAGTAGTAGAACACATTCTCTAGGACAAGTTTATTTCATGACAAAAAAAATTCAAGTATTGGTACTCATGTGTTCCCTTTAAGTTACATACATTCAGAAAGGAAGAAATTAAGGAATGCATTGACCTTTGTCACAATTTTGGATATTATCACATTGGTCCCTAAATGGCTTCCAAGTCCTAAGGATTCAAGTTGACTCTTTTTTATTTCATCTATAAATTACTGAATTAGTTTGCATCATAATGCAGGAGCTTGTAAACAAGGTCAGTTCTTTAAATCTACCCAAATGATTCTGATTCAGTAGATGTGGGTTTGCACTCAGGAATATACAGTTTTAATGAGTGGGTACTCTAAAACCTAGATTTCATAGACTGTACCCTTAGAAACACCGAATGCTTCATTTCTCAGTTTCCTTCCAACTGTAAAATGTTTGGGCTTTGCAGAACAAAAAGTAGTAAAGGGAGGATAGAGTATGAGTGAGTAAAGATACAGAGGCAAACATGTTATAAAACTAAGTGAAAGACTCATTCATTCATCAATACATGCTGCCAAAATGCCAAGTGCAGTACACATATTGGGTGAAAATGAGATAAATGAGGGCTCCCACTTTGCTGGAGATGGTAACTTATAAGCAAATAATTTTGAGAGTAATTTAAGTGTGATAATGGAAACATGTTTTCATAGAAGAGGAGAGTTGAAAAGTCATCAACTCTGTCAGAGAGAAAAAAAGTGTTAAATCTAGATTAAAAGGGATCTAGATTAAGAGGAGGAACTAGAGACAGAAATCAAAGCAACTCATACCACAGAAAGAGAGAGAAGAAAAGGAAAGTAGGAAGAAAGGCCATAAACTAGATAGACCCCCATGAGAAAGTGACAAACACTAAATTTTGTGCTAGGTCTATCAATTCAATATACCTACAAGGCTTAAATCTTTTTGTCTTTTTCATTCAATTTCTACCTATCAAAATTTATATGATACTTAGTTCTTTGGAAAATTGAATCTATATTTCATTTAGTTAAAGAAGCTAGATTACTATTGTATCTAGGTAACTAAATAATAATACTATTATCTTTTTTTTCTGTAGTTACCAGCTTCCAAATACTGAGGTTTACTATTCAATTGGAATTATTTAGAATCTGATAACTATTTTCATTTATTGTTTTCTTCTTGGATGCTCCAAAACAAAACCTTTTAGACAGTTTTCAAACACTTGACAATCACTTCACCAAATTCCATTCTCTTATCCTGCAAACTAAACTTATAGCAAAACTGGACTCTGATATGTAGTCGAGGGGTCGGGGGCATGGTGTGATGTGTGTGGTATATGTGCACCTTTTAAAAGACAATTTGATTGTTACATCTGTGCATGGAAACAGTTTAACATTCTAAAGTTGTAAATGACATAAATCAAAATGCTGTTCCATTGGCCAACGGAATAGAATAGAGAACTTGGAAATAAGACCGCATACCTACAACCATCTGGTCTTTGACAAATTTGATAAAAACGAGCAATGGGGAAAGGATTCCCTATTTAATAAATGGTGCTGGGGGAACAGGCTAGCTATATGCAGAAAATTAAGACTAGATTCCTTCCTTACACCTTATATAAAAATTAACTCAACATTTTGGGAGGCCAAGGCAGGTGTATCACTAGAGCTCAGGAGTTCAAGACCAGCCTGGCCAACATGGTGAAACCCTGTCTCTACTAAAACTACAAAAATTAGCCAGGTGTGGTGGTGAGTGCCTGTAATTCCTCCTACTCAAGAGGCTGAGGCAGGAGAATCACTTCAACCAAGGAGGCGGAGGTTGCAGTGAACCAAGATGCACCACTGCACTCCAGCCTGGGCAACAGAGCAAGACTCTGTCTCAAAAAATTTTTCTTAATTAAATCAAGATGGATATAAGACTTAAACATAAAACCCAAAACTATAAAAACCCTAGAAGAAAATCTAACCAATACCATTCAAGACATAGGTACAGACAAAGATTTCATGATGAAAACGGCAAAAGCAATTGCAACAAAAGCAAAAATTGACAAATGGGATCTAAACTAAAGAGCTTCTGCACAGCAAAAGAAACTATCATCAGAGTGAATAAGCAACCTACAGAATGGGAGAAGAATTTTGCAATCTATCCATCTGACAAAGGACTCATATCCAGAATCTACAAGAAACTTAAATTTACAAGAAAAAAACAAGCAACCCCACTAAAAGTGGGCAAAGGACAGGAACAGGCACTTTCAAAAAAGACATTCATGTGGCCAACAAACATATGAAAAAAAGCTCAACATCACGGATCATTAGAGAAATGCAAATCAAAACCACAATGAGATACCATCTCATACCAGTCAGAATGGCTATTATTAAAAAGTCAAGAAACAACAAATGTTGGCAAGGTTGTGGAGAAAAAGGAACACTTTTATACTGTTGATGGGAATGTAAATTGATTCAATCATTGAGTAAGACAATGTGGCAATTCCTCAAAGATCTAGAAGTGGAAATACCATTTTACCCAGAATATACCCAAAGGAAAATAAATCATTCTGTTATAAAGATACATGTGCACGTATGTTCATTGCAGCACTATTCATACTAGGTAAGACATGGAATCAACTGAAATGCCCATCAATGACAGACTAGATGAAGAAAATGTGGCACACATACACTATGGAATACTATACATCCATAAAGGAACAGGATTATGTCTTTTGCAGGGACATAGATGGAGCTAAAAGCTGTTATCCACAGCATTAGTAATGGAGGAACAGAAAACCAAAGACCACATGTACTCACTTACAAGTGGGAGCTGAACAATGAGAACATATGGCTGCATTGAGGTGAACAACAGACGCTGGGGCCTGTTGGGGGAGCAAGAGGAAGAAGAGCATCAGGGAGAATAGCTAATGGATGCTGGGCTTAATACCTAGACGATGGGTTGATATGTGCAGTAAACCACCATGGCACACATTTACCTATGTAACAAACCTGCACATCCTGCACATGTACCCTGGAACTTAAAAGTTGAAAATAAAAAAAAAATTAAAATGCTGTTAATTTGCTAAAGTGTTTGCTTTTGGCATTATTGTTTTTACATTGTTTAAACAAAACAAAACAAAACAAAACAAGACAAAACAAAACTTCAGTTCTATTAACCAAGTGTAGAAAAAGCATCTTATAAGAAAAGCAAGAAAGTAAATCTTTCTTTTTTAATTTTTTATTTGTAAAATAGTTTTTATTTACTTTCCTTACATAGAATTCATGTACTTGTATATATAGTTCATATAGATGTATTTTATATAAATGAATAACTGTGATAATGTGCATGCTTAATTTTAAATGAGCAATTTTTTTTTGTCTTTTGGATTCCCTGTCCCATTTTCCCCTTCCTTACTATAGCAACACATTCCATTATCTCCCTTCATGATAACCTGTATCAAAGCCTAGTGTCTTTCTCCATAGCCATAGAATATTTTATAGACACATACCTACACTCATAGACAAGCATACACATATATCTGATTTTTAAAATTGTTTATCATATTGTGGCAGACAGACTTTAATGTGTTCCCCATAATTCTCACCTTCTGATATTCTCACCCTCGTATAATTCCCTCACCTTGAGTAGGAGGGAGATCAACTTGTTTCTAATAAATCAAGTATAGGAAAGGTGATTGAGTATACATGATTACGTGTATGTGATTATGTCACATAAGACTACAGCGCCTGTCTTGAGGAATGGCTTTCTCCCTCTTACTGCTTTGAGGATGCCAGTGGTCACGTTAGGAAAGCCCACATGGCCCAGAACTGGGGGCAGCCTGCCGCTGACAGCCTGCAAGAAACTCACACTCTCAGTCCAACAACCTACAAAAACTGAGTGCTGCCAGCAGTCATGTGAATTGGGAAGGGGATCCCTCCCCAGACAAGCCACAGCTAACATCCTGATTACACAGTCTTGTGAGAGGTTCCAGTTAAGCCCTAACGTCTAACTCACAGAAACTGTGAAATAATAAAATTATGATGTTTTAAGCTGCTAAATTTGTGATAAAATTGTTATTATGCAGCAACAGACAACTAATGTACATATAAAGTGAGATTATATGAATAACAGTAAAAGGTAACTCTGCTTCAGTGCTACCTGAGGCGTGATGACTTGGTCATATAGAGAGAATAAACAAAGTAGAGGATTGAAAAGCAAATTTCAGACCATCTTCCAAGCAGGGTACAAAAGGGTGGAGACTGAAGAGCCCAGAGTTGAAGACTGAAGATTTCACTGGAGAGAGCTACCAATTAGCTGAGAATGCCAACTGCTACTCCCATGGGAGACTGGATGGAAGGGCTTGATCTCTTGTCTCAAGCCTAGTGAGTGGGATTTCAGAGAAACCAGTGGCAGAGCTTGATATGTGAGCCCAGTGCTGATAGGGACAAAAGGTGAGAGAGCTGCTGAAGGAGATTGCGTCAGCAGAATAGAAAGCTATGACTGGAAATACACCATGGTCTGTCATCAGAGGGCCAGGGGTGTATCTTTCCCATGAACAAGACATGAACTACAGAAGAGAGGGCTGCTGTGGCGCTGTTGTGGATCCTGCCCAAGAGGGCTTTTGGGAGTGGTGATGAGGCTTCAGCAGAGGGACACTGAAGTGTACACCCAGATGCCCAGGGGACTAGAGATAAATTGGAAAATAGCAGACCAAGAGTTGCATAAGCTCAAATCAAGTGAACTGCAAGGAGACATACTCAGTGATAGGAAGTTCTCTAAAGAACCCACAAACCATTCATCAGAAATAGAGTCAGCTTTAAACATTTGCCAAGCCTGGAAAGTACCAAGTCAGGACAACTTAGTCACACAGATCTTTCCTAATCCTTTACATACCTCTCCTCCTGTCTTCCTCTACTACCAGTCTTTGATGCTGGAGGAGTTCGAAACCAAACCTAACCAGTCATGGCCAAAAGGGCGGAAACATAGCCAGGGAGAGAGCCTTTTCTTCAGCACCAGACCAGAGCTAGGGAGACTAAAAGCTTTAACTTTGAACGAAGTCTTTAATTATCATATCGACTGGACACATTAATTACTAAACTGGATCTTTTGTAAGCTCAAATGACTGGAAGACATTTTATTTTCTAACAATGAGCAGAAATTGTGAGTTTGCCCTAGATTTTGCCCAGTGGCTGGAGAACTTCTAGAGCTCTACTAAATCTGTAAGAGCAGTTATGGGTAGAAAATGCTGTTTATAATTGCAACCTATAAATTCATTATCAATGTTATTCTGCTCCCTTTTCACTCAACTAAAACTTCACGGAAGTTCTCACAAGTCATTTCACAGAACTCCAATCCATTTATTCATAATGGCTCAAGTGCATGATAAATCAGTTTGACCTGTTGATAGGCACACTCTTTTCCTCCATCCAGTTTTATTTGCTACTTTACTCCTATGAAGAACAATTTTTATATTAAACATGCAACAATTAATACTCGTGTATATATATATTTTTAAATACTGATGCTTTTTATTTCTATGAAGTATTTCCAGTGATAAAATTTGTTGGTTGAATGATATCTGTACACACATATATCCATAAAGGCAGAAACACTTCACATTTCTTCCAGTAGTGAACAAGTGATTTTTTACCATGTCTCAGTCAGCAGTGTAGGTTAAAGATATTTTCTATTTTTGCCAGTCTAATGGGTACAAAATGATAATCACTAATACAATGATTTCTATTTCTTTGAAGAGAGACAAATTTGAAAATTTCATTTTATATAACACCAACTCTTAGATTGAGTGTTTTTAAAAAGGTATACTAAAATGTTTACCTAGACTTAATAAATCTTAGAACAAAAGAAGTTTGATTGACTTACCAGGGTCACACAGTTCCTTATTGGCAAACTAAAATAGCATTGCAACTGTGGTCTTTTGTCTTTCAAGGCAATTTTCCTTGAATTATAAAGCCATTCTTGAGCAGGAAAATATTTGATTAATGAATAAAAAAGAGGTATAATTAATAATTGCAAGTGTTTCAAGAAGGTAGATAAAGAGCACTATGAGCTGAAACAAGCGGAGAATAGAAAGAGTAAATATTTGGAAGGAGTTAAAAAAAAGTTATTTGAGGGATAATAAGTCAACAAGTGTGATGTGAAGTTTCTCTGATGGAAATGGCAAAGGTAACATCGTGAAGATAAGTTTAAAACAGATCTTACTTTCAATGCCAGGTTAAGATAGTTGTACTTTATGTTATAAACGAAGATGAAGCATTTTGAATAAATAGGAGCATAGAAAAATCAGCAGTGTTGTAGAATAAATGATATGGAATATGTATATAGAACAGTTTTTAAATTACATATTTAAACAATGTATTCTTTCTTCACAAAAAGTTATTTTTTTAGTTTCTGATATTTAAGTGTCATCATGCAAACATACATACACAAATATGTATTCTCTACATCTTTCAAAATAATTATTTGACTACATTATTTTTTCATAAAGATGCTGGATATGTTACCTCTTAAAAGGCTAATCAAGCTGTTTTTGTAATTATATTTTTCTTCTAACATTATTCCCAAGATATGATACAGAACAGAACATAGATAATTCTATATTACCTAGATTCAAAACCTTCTTAAAATAGTGAAAGAAAAGTAAAAGAAACAAGAAGTCAGACATGAAAACTAAAGACTGAGGAGTTTATAAGATTGTGTTAGGAAGCATGGAATGAGTCTGCTGTAGAATGAGACATCCGAGTATATTCGACTGATGAAATACAAATAAAAATGAGCTCTGCTTCAATGGAGTGTACTCAACATAAGGAATTTTTATCCCTTAGAGATACTTGTGAAACTAATCTCAGGAAATGATTAGAATTCATGCATGAGAAGTTTATAATTTAATTGGAAATTCATACTTAATATGTGCCAAAGATTTTGGTATGTGCTAGATAATCAAGCTTACGAAACATGATCTCTTATTCAATTTTCTGTTGCTATAACAGAACACCACATATTGAGTAATTTATTTAAAAATGAGATATATTGGCTCATGGTTCTGGAGGCCGAGAAGTCCAAGATCAAGGGGCCACCCCTGGTGAGATCGAAACATTTTGTGGAAGGTCTCACACAGAGAATACACACACAATAAAGAAAATTGGGCTGAATTCATTTTTTACCAGGAGCCTACTCCCAAGATAATGGCATTAGTGCATTCATGAGGGCTCTACCCTCATGACCTAATCACATTTTAAGGGTCCTATCTCTTAACACCATAATGATAGCAATTAAATTTCGAAAAGAGTTTTGGAGGAGACATTTAAACCACAGTGCATGGTCTTCACTTATAGATGTCTTAAAATTTATAAGATAAATAGATGTTTAAGTACACTACTTATTATTAGCAGCACTTACTGTTAAAACATCACCTTTGTCACTGTCAAAGATAAAATATTGAACAGATGAGAGTCTCTCAAAATCATTTTTCCCCTATTTTATTAGACTGAGCAATGTCAATGTCAATGTTTTTCCCATTATGACATTTTAAAAATGTAATTTATGTTTTCAAAAAAGGAATGCTTTTTTTCTTCCTTCTGTAAGCTTGAATGATAGTTATTATCTGCACTGCTTACTTAATGATGATTACCTGATGCCTTTCGCTCAGTCATTTAATAAATATTTGGAGCATTTATTATGACCCAGGCACTATGCTGAGCACCTTTTTATATTTCTGGTTACATTTTTATGACTATAAATTGATAGCAATATTCAACCCTTAACTAAAATTTAAACTCTGCCAGATGAAAGAAAAAATATATATGTATTACCCACTTGTACTATGATTTATTGTATCTAACACCCGCATATATGTGCTCTTTAAGTGTAGTATAACATCTGGCATCAAGCTGCTGTGATTCAAATTTTGGGTCCACAACTCACTAGCTATGTGATTTTGAGCAAGTTATTTCACCTGAGCCTAATTTTGTAGTCTGCCAAATTAGAATAATAAAGTATATATCTCTTATACATTTATAACGACTGATGATACATGGCATAGTGTTCAGTGCATAATTGGTGCTTAATAAATGTCAGTTATAGGTAGTAAAGTAGGAAGATATTTTTAAAGTTTTTAACCTAACATGGACCCTTACATTCAGAATATACTAGAAATGAAGGTATCCTTGATAAACCCAGTGATCAACAGAAATGCTAGGAAAAAAACGGGCAGGTCCTGGGGCCTTTTGGGAACTTATTTTCTTATCTGTAAAGATTTATAAAGTACATGAAATTTTTTCTTAAATCTATTCAAATATTACTTTTATAAAGTTTTTCACTGAAGCAGAGTACCCACAGAGTACTGCGGCCTCTAGTCATGAAACATAGTATCAATCTGACATACAGAGTGCAAAAGTTATATGATGATTTAGGTGCCTGTTTCCTTTGAGCACCCATTGCCCATCTCATTAAGGTGACGAGGCATGGTTAAATAAAACTTATGAAAGAATGAGATACACCAAAAATAAGCTATCATTTATTACTGAAGGCAAAATATTGAATTTCCGTAAAAGAGATAGGTTACCCTCTCATAAACAATGAGATGTTATTCATTCAAGACACACTTGTTAATACAATGCTTTCATCATAGCGATTCAGGAAAAAGTAACTGCCAAATATTTTCTCAAATGCTTTAAGAAAATAAAAACAAACTCTTTGGAGGGCAGATGTTGGCTGGTTGGTGCCTGTTCTTCTCTCTTTTCCCTTCGTCTCTGGCCATAAATCACACAGAGCCCAATCTTTAACTTTACAAGTGTTTGTCTTTTAACATTTTACTATGAAGAAAAAATGAAATTTCTTAAACCCCTATAGTCTGTAGGAGTCTTTTTCCTAATGAAATGTATTTGAGTCATTTATGCAAAATACATCTCAGTGTCCTCACAAATAGTAAAGGACAGTAACAGTGTTATCTGGATCTCATTTCCACTGCTCTTCCTAGCTTAATTGCAAATTCCATCATCCTTTCCAATTTGATTGTCTCTATCAAATATTTTTGAATCTGAATCTGTGCCTTGGAGGGAAACCTTGCTTCATGGCCTCAATATAATTATCAGCAGCCATCTATGAAGCACAGCATGTATTGTATAAATATTTGGACTGATCATCTATTGTTCCAGGAACTTTAAAAATGGTATTGCTTCACACATGATTTGCCCTCTAAAAATATCGACAGACACTATTAACTTGACAAGAGAGGAAAAGAAAAAGAAATAATTAGATACGGATGAGTAAAAGGGAGTGGCACTCAGTGCTTAAAAGGCAATTTTGGACCATCACTATTTACAGGAAAATAGAAAGGGTCAGAAGCAATGGAAATCTCATAATTCAATATTCAAGGAAATAAAGCAACAGGACAGAAAAGCGCTGTGATGATTCATCTTCTCTGGACATTTTTGGTTCCCTTTCTTCAAAGCTTATTGAGAGTAAAAGAAGTAATTTCAGTAAGAATAAATGAAATGAAGCATGTTAGTTTAACTTTTCCATTGGCAATCCATTAAAAAGACACAAATTAGGAGTGAGACGTTGAATGAGCTGCTTTACCTTCTTCGCTTCAGTTTTCTTAACTGCAGGATGAGTGTATTGACTAGACGGTGGTCATTATCTATGCCAGCTCTAATTTCTATGATTTGTAAATGCATGGCTGATTTGGCTGTCATGAGAATTTAGTCATCCAAACAACAGATTAAATTAGCTATAGCAATATCCTAAATCTGTGAAGCTATTATGTTGACTTTTTTCTTTCTTTTTTTTATTTTTTTCAATTTGAGAGTAGGTACTGTTTATTAACTGACCAGCTTAGAAAAATAATCAAGGTAGACACCTTAGCTCATTCTTCTAATAAGCCTGTTGATCTGGTCTTCCCTGTTGCCAGCATCTCCACCTTCTACAAAATGGGTGGTCTTTTTCTTCATTCCACCTCATGGAGAAGATAATTTGAAGGGCCACAGGAAGTTATTTGCCTCTTTGAAGCATTTCCAACAGTATAGATCTCATGAATCAGATCCTCCATGCAGATGATGCCATATTTACCAAGAGATCGAGCAATCAAAGCATTATCTGTCAAAGCAATTCGCTTCTTATTGATTTTGCCATAATCAGGCTTGTAGATTAGCTCATTTACTGACTTCAGATTGGGGTACCCCCATGCAATATATGGCTCTACAATCCTCAGCATGTTAATCGAAGCCTTGTTGAGCTTCACAGAGGTTCCATTGAAGATCTGACGAAGGCGAAGAAGCTGCAATACCTTTCGGACCTTTGGGCTCATGCCAGTGTTTACATGAAAGAGAATTTGTCATAAGCAAAAGGGGATACATGATTATAAAAATCAACTTTTTCTTTTTATCAAAACAAATTTCAAATAGCATCAACCAAAACTGTATATCTGAGAGTGAAAGGGAAGAAACCAGAGGAATTAATCAGAAAATCAGAACACAGTATAAGTTCAAAAATATGAATGAATATTAGGTTTATCTACTATTATGATGAAATAGGTTTGGGAGGATGAGGGTGGAGGATCCCTTGAGGCCAGGAGCTCAAGACCAGTCTGAGTAAGTTGGCGAGATATTGTCTCTACAAAAAATAAAAATATTAGCTAGATGTGGTAACATATGCCTGTGGTCTCAGCTACTCGAGATGCTGAGGCAGGAGGATTCCTTGAGCCCAGGAATTGGAGGAAGCAGTGAGCTAGGATAACCCCGCTGCATTCTAGTCTGGGCAACAAGGCAAGACCCTGTCTCAATTAAAAAGGAAGAAGAAAAGAAAGAAAAGAAGGAAAGAAAAGAAAGAGAAAAAGAGAAGAAACAGAAAGAAAGAAAGAAAAAGAAAGAAAGAAAGAAAGATGAAAGAGAAAGAAAGAAAGAAAGTAAAAGAGAGAAAAAGAGAAAGAAAAAAAAGAAAGAAAAGAAGAGAAAAGAAAAGACAAAAGAAAAGTTTTTGTTCTTGGCCTGAGCATGTGTTTATGCAAAAATAGAATTCTTGAGGTTACCATAGATGCTTCTTCATTCTTAATGCTTCCTCACTCTCATGACTCATCAGCAATCAATAAATCAATAAGAAATACATTTTTCGGCCGGGCACGGGTGGCTCACGCCTGTAATCCCAGCACTCTGGGAGGCTGAGGGGGGTGGATCACAGGGTCAAGAGATCAAGACCATCCTGGCTAACACAGTGAAACCCAGTCTCTACTAAAAATACAAAAAAAATAGCCGGAAGTGGTGGCGGGCGCCTGAAGTCCCAGCTACTCAGGAGGCTGAGGCAGGAGGATGGCATGAACCTGCGAGGCAGAGCTTGCAGTGAGCCGAGATTGCGCCACTGCACTCCAGCCTGGGTGACAGAGTGAGACTCCGACTCAAAAAAAAAAAAAAAGAAAAGAAAGAAAAGGAATACATTTTTCATTTTTAATACGCACTGCTACCTCTCCTCCAATGAAGGCCTCTTTGAGGAAGCTCCATTGCCTCAGCCTCAGACTGCTTATCTTCTACTCTATAAAGAAATATTTACATAACTTCAATCCCAAAACCCCACCTAGGAAAACTGAACAAGTGGAAATGGTTAACTTAAATTCATGCTTATTGACTTTTTTTTTTTTACAATTCAAACATAGAATGGGGTTGTAGATGAAACAAGTATCAAAATTTGATTTGGTTAGGTTGAACTGTGGTTTACCCACCAACAAACAAGACACTGACCCTGACCAAGGAGCTCACAGTCTATGACATTTATGGAGACAAACTATAAATATATAAAACGTTTTAAAAGTAGTCATTCAAGTGTAATAAATGGATACTTAATAACTACACACACCCAGACACACACATACACACACACACACACACACACAGAGTTATTTATCTCATTGCTTTTTGTGTTATTTATTAAGAACTGTTGTCATCAGCTAACAAGCTGGAAAAAAAAAACAAATTTGACACAAAATTTGTATATTACATAAAAAGTTCGAACAAATCAGTAAGAGAAACCATTCCTCTCTGTCAGCTTATAATTACACTACAAATTTATTATGCTCTATCCTTTTTGGTATTATATTTCTAAAGCTAACATCCCTCGATTTTTCCATATATTCCAGCACATTAAGCTCTCTTCTTTTTGTATGGCCTATTATCATGGCAAAATTTCATATTAGGTTGGATTTCCAATCTACACCAACATAAAGATATCATTTCCTAATGTCAATATTAAATTAAGTGGACAATGTATCAACTGTTGCTTGTAATGCCTACAAAGGCTTGATTTTTGCTTACTGGGAACATGCTTTTCAATAATAAAATATATATTTATATAAATGATATATATTTACTAAAATATTCTTTCAGTTTTTATGAGAAAAGAAGGAAGAAAGACTTCAGAGAGAAGAAAGACTACAGAGAGAAGAAAAACTAATTAGAAAAGGATCTAAAGTCAAAGTGAAGAAGAAAATAGTAGCCTGTGTATATTCCACATAGCTATTTTTAGCTCCTTGAAAAAAAAATTCCTTAAATTATAGTTTCTAACACTGTATTTTATAACTGTAATCTTTTCCAGGATAAAAGCTCATCTTCTTTAGGTCTAATAAGCTTATTCCAAGGCTATCGTCCTGGAATTGAGAATTAAATGTAGCTTGAGTAGGTAAGCAATATGGTTTTCTTATCTCATAACAGAAGAAATGATATGATTTTAACTCATAATATCTGTCTCATAATGAACAGTAACTTCATTATGAGAGTCATAGTGACAGCTGAAATAATGTTTCTGGATCCTTCATCATCTCTTCTATGGAATGGTAAATAAATGTGCCTAAAAGAAAAGAGTTGTTGGGCATTGTTAACAGTTTTAATTTTATATCTATCTCTCTATATCTTTTTATCTATCCTACAAAGTATTTTATCAAATATGTTGTTCCTTTCCCAAATGAATGTATGCTCTCATATTTATCAGTTTATCATTTTTCTAAACTTCTTGATTTTGAAGTGGTTCTCCCATCAAAGAATCTTAGAAGTCATCCAATTTGATATTTTATCCAGTATAATAATCCTATTATTCAGTTTTTACCCTGATTTCTGTCTTTTTCTTTCTCTTTTCTTTCTTTTCTTTTTTTTTTTTAGGCAGAGTTTCCCTCTGTTACCCAGGCTGGAGTGCAGTGGCGCGATCTTGGCTCACTGCAGCCTCTGCCTTCTGGGTTCAAGCAATTCTCCTGTAGCAGCTTCCCGAGCAGCTGGGATAACAGGCAACCGCCAACACACCCAGCTAATTTTTGTATCTTTAGTAGAGACAGGGTTTTACCATGTTGGCTGGGCTGGTCTTGAACTCCTGACCTCAAGTGATCAGCCCACCTCAGCCTCCCAAAATGCTGGGATTACAGGCCTGAACCACCATGCCTGGCAATACCCTGATTTATTTCTAAAGCTTATGCTAACCCAGTAATGAAAGAAGAAAACAGAAGTAAAGACATTAGAAGATAAATAATACAGAATTATTAGAGCTAACTATAGTAGAAAAAAAGTGAGTATAAAAAGTGATATGTTTGAGAATTCCAGATCACATTTGTTCTTTGTGAAATGTTCTAACAGCAATACTTAACTTAGACTTAAACTCCAAAAATATCTGTGACACATCCCAAAACCACGATGGGTAGCAACACGCAACTTCCTGACTCTATATTCTTAATTACACTGCATAAAGTTGCAACTTTATTAGTAAATGTAATATTGATTATCCTCAGGCCCTAAAATTCACTTAAATAGAACACTAACTAGGTGAAAATGCACTATTTCTCAATAATGAGTGCTGTTTTCAGATTAAATTGTTCCCTGGGATTTTATTTTATTTTATTTTTGAGTTCAAGAGCAGAGTTTAATAGGCCAAAGAAAAAGAGAATAGCTCTCTTGCAGAGAGATCCGTGTCTGATTTACACAGGGTTCAGACAGAGGATTGGCTTGACCAGGCACGCCATTTACACAGCTCACATAGAAGCTGGACACCCAGCTCTAATGTTTTTTTTTTTTTTTTTTGAGATGGAGTCCAGCTCTGTCACCCAGGATGGAGTGCAGTGGTGTGATCTCGGCTCACTGCAACCTCCACCTCCCAGGTTCAAGCGATTCTCCTCCCTCAGCCTCCCAAGTAGCTGGGATTACAGGCACGCACCACTACACCTGGCTAATTTTTTGTATTTTTAGTAGAGACGGGGTTTTGCCATGTTGGTCAGGCTGGTGGTCTTGAACTCCTGACCTCAAGTGATCTGCCTACCTCAGCCTCCCAAAGTGCTGGCATTACAGTGTGAGCCACTGTGCCTGGCCCCATCCTAATCTTTTATTATGCAGATGGGGCCTCTACCTAGCCAGTGCCACGTTGTCTGCTTCTTTTTTTGAGATAGATAGTCTCACTATGTTGCTTAGACTAGAGTGCAGTGGCACGATCTTGACTCACTGCAACCTCTGCCTCCTGGGTTCAAACAATTCTCCTGCCTCCGCCTCCCAAGTAGCTGGGATTACAGGCACCTGCCACCACGCCCAGCTAATTTTTTTGTATTTTTAGTAGAGATGGGTTTTCAGCATGTTAGCCAGGATAGTCTTCATCTCCTGACCTCGTGATCAGCCCGCCTCGGCCTCCTGAAGTGCTTGGATTACAGGCATGAGCCACTGCGCCCGGCCGCCTGTTTCTTTACTATATATGTGCCTGACAAACAATAAGAAAGACGGAGCGTCCATGTAGAACATACCTGGTCCCTAGGTAACTTTCTTCTATTGGCACAGCTGACAGCATTCACCTTCTGGCTTGCCTTGCTATGTCTCCAGCTTGATTTTATAGGCTACTCTTTGTTAGAAAAGAATTGGGGGCTTCTTTTTGTTAGGACAGGATACCTTGCCAAGGAGTCTCTTACCCTCACTAACTGCCTAAATAATTTCTTTTTAGCTCTTGGATCCTTCCTCCCCTCAGGAATATCCATTTATTATACTTTAATTACTACTTTTAAAACTTTTGTGTATATATAGTTTGTCTCCATAAATATCACAGACTGTGAACTCCTTAGTCAGGGCCCAGGTCTTGTTTGTTGATGCAACAAACAAGAACCGGCCACAGTCTCAGGTTCAGTGGACTTAATCTTTCTTGGCTGCTGGCTCTGAAGAGTCTGGCTGGTCCAGATGAGAGGGATTTCCCAAGCACAGTGCACCAGCTCCACTGAGGGACAGTCAGATTGCTTCCTTAAAAGAGTCCCTGATTCTGTGCCTCCAGACTGGGTGAGACTTCCCAAGAGGGGTCACCAGACACCTCATACAGGAGAGTTCCAGCTGGCATCGGGTCAGTGCCCCTCTAAGATGAAGCTTCCAGAGGAAGGAGCAGGCAACAATCTTGCCTGTTCTGTGGCCACCACTGGCAATTCCCAGGCAATCAGGGTCTGGAGTGGACTCCCAGCAAACTTCAGGAGACTTCCAGAAAACGAGCCTCACTGTTAGAAGAAAAATAAACAAACAGAAGGCAACAAGAACACCACCACCAACAAAAAAGACCCCATAAAAATCCCATCCAAAGGAACACAGCATCAAAGATCAAAGGTAGATAAACCCATGAAGATGAGGAAAAATCAATGCAAAAACACTGAAAATTCCAACATCAAGAATGCCTCTTCTCCAAATGATCACAACACTTCTCCAGTAAGGGTACAGATTGGGACTGAAACTGAGATGGATGAACTGACAGAAGTAGGCTTCAGAAAGTGGGTAATAACAAACTCCATTGAGCTAAAGGATTATATTCTAACCCAATGCCAAGAAGCTAAGAAGTATGATTTTAAAAAATTACAGGAGCTGCTAATTACAACAACCAGTTTAGAGAGGAACATAAATGATACGATGGAGCTGAAAAGCACAGCACAAGAACTTCATGATGTAAACCGAATCAACCAAGTGGCAGAGAGAATATCAGAGCTTGAAGGCTATCTTGCTGAAATAAGGCAGGTAGACAAGATTAGAGAAAAAACAATGAAAAGGAATGAACAAAACCTCCAAGAATTATGGGACTATGTAAAAAGACCAAACCTATAGTGGATTGCAGTACCTGAAAGAGACAGGGAGAATGGAACCAAGTTAGAAAACACACTTCAGGATATCATCTAGGAGAACTTTCCCAGCCTAGCAAGACAGGTCAACATTCACATTGAAGAAATACAGAGAACCCTAAGGTACTCTATGAGAAGATCAACCCCATAATTATCAGATTCTCCAAGGTCTAAATGAAGGAAAAAATGTTAAGGGCAGCCAGAGAGAAACAAAGGGAAGCTCATCAGAGTAACAGCAGACCTCTCAGTGGAAACCCTACAAACCAGAAGAAATTGGGGGCCAATATACAACATTCTTAAAGAAAAGAACTTCCAGTGCAGAATTTCATATCTGGCTAAACTAAACTACATAAGCAAAGGAGAAATAAAATCCTTTTCAGGCAAGCAAATGCTGAGGGATTTTTGTCACCATGAGGCCTGCCTTGCAAGAGCTCCTGAAGGAAGCACTAAACATGAAAAGGAAAAACCATTACCAGCCATTACAAAAACACACTGAAGTACACAGACCAATGACACTATGAAGCAACTACACTAAAAATTCTGCAAAATTAACCAGCCAGCATCATAATAACAGTATCAAATTCGCACATAACGATATTAACCTTAAATGTAAATGGGCTAAATGCCCCAATTAAAAGACACAGAATGGCACGCTGGATAAAAAGACAAGACTCATCAGTGTACTGTATTCAAGACACACATCTCACATGCAAAGACACACATACGCTCAAAATAAAGGGATGGAGGAAAATTTACCAAGCAAATGGAAAACAGAAAGAAGCAGGGGTTGCAATCCTAGTTTCTGACAAAATAGACTTTAAACCAACAAAGATCAAAAAAGACAAAGAAGGACATTACATAATGGTAAAGAATTCAATTCAACAATAAGAGATAATTATTCTAAATATATATGCACCCAATACAGGAGCACCCAGATTCATAAAACAAGTTCTTAAAGAGACTTAGACCCCCCCCCCCACAGTAATAGTGGGAGACTTCAATACCACTAGGCAATACCATTCCAGACATAGACATGGGCAAAGATTTTATGATGAATTTGCCTAAAGCAATTGCAACAAAAGCAAAAATTAATAAATGGGATCTAATTAAACCTCAGAGCTTCTGCACAGCAAACGAAACTATCATCAGAATGAACAGACAACCTACAGAATGGGAGAAAAATTTTGCAGTCTATCCATCTGACAGAGCTCTAATATCCAGAATCTACAAGGAACTTAAGCAAATTTACAAGAAAAATACAATCCCATTACTAAGTGGGCAAAGGACAGGAACAGACACTTTTCAAGAAAAGACATACATGCAGTCAACAAACATATGAAAAAAAGGACATCACTGATTATTAGAGAAATGCAAATCAAAACCACAATGAGATACCATCTCATGCCAGTCAGAATGGCGATTATTAAAAAGTCAAAAAAAAAAAAAAAAAAAAAAAACAACGGATACTGATGAGGTAGTGGAGAAATAGGAATGCTTTTGCACTATTGGTGAAAATGTAAATTAGTTCAATCATTGTGGCAAACAGTGTGGTGATTCCTCAAAGATTCAGAACCAGAAATACCGTTTGACCCAGCAATCCCATTTCTGGGTATATACCCAAAGGAAAATAAATCATTCTATTATAAAGACACATGCACACATATGTTCATTGCAGCACTATTCACAATAGCAAAGACATGGAATCAACACAAATGCCCATCATTGATAGACTGGATAAAGAAAATGTGCTACATATACAGCATGAACTTCTATGCAGTCATAAAAAGGAACAAGATTATGTCCTTTGCAGGGACATGGATAAAGCTGGAAGCCATTATCCTCAGCAAACTAATCCAGGAACAGAAAAACAACACTGCAGGTTCACACTTATACGTGGTAGCTGAACAATGAGAACACATGGACACAGGGAGGGAAACAACACACACTGGGGCCTGTCAGGGGAGGGCAGAAGAGGGTGAGAGCACTAGGGAAGAGGGCTAATGCATGCTGAGCTTAATACCTGGGTGATGGTGCAGCAAGCCACCATGGCACATGTTTACCTATGTAACAAACCTGCACATCCTGCACAAGTACCATGGAATTTAAAAAGTAAAATAATAATAATTTTAAAAAACAAAAAAATGTTGTATTGAAGGTAGCAAACAATGTCATAAGGAAACACAAAGGCATAAAAAGAAACAAAAAGGAATGAAAGAGTTAAATTAAATTTTATTTACGGACATTATTTTTTTAATTACAAAATGGAAAGGAATCTATAAAAGTCTCAAAACCAGTAAGTTAACTTAGCAAAGTGGCAAAATACAAATTAATATAAAAATTGACTGTATTTTTATATACTAGCAACAAGCAATTGAAAAAATTAAATTGAAAAATTATTTGCAATAAATATATATATAATTATTTATAACATATCCTTAAGTTAAAAAATTAATAAAAGATAGGCAAGAATTTTACAATAAAGATACAATACATGCTGAAATAAATTTAAGTGAACCTAAATGGAGATATACCGTGTTAATGGATTAGGAGGCTCAAAATTGCTAAGATGTCAATTGTCCGCAAATTGATCTATGGGTTCAATACAATCCACATAAAATCACAATTAACCTTTTATTGTAGAAAATGACACGTTAATATGGAAATTCAAAAGAGCTACAATAGCAAAATAATTGAAAAAGAAGAGTAAACGTAAAAGATTTACATTATCTGACTTCAAGCCAAATTATAAAGCTATAGTAATCAAGATATTCTAGAATTGGCATAAGGATAGAAGAATAGATCAGTAGAACAGAATAGGGTTCAGACATACATAGACCCACACATATACGGTCAACTGATCATTGATATAAATATGCCATAGTAATTCAAAAGTGAAGGGAAAGTCATTTCAATCAATGATGTAGAACAACTGCATAAATATGTGAAGAAAAGAAAATCACCTTGTGTCTGAACATTACAACTGCCATATTGGGATATGAACAATGATCCGAGATGCTCTTGGCTATAAAAAGCAGTAGGGAAGTTGAGTTGCTGAACTCACTACTACCTTCCTGCTACCCCACTTTGGTGTTATTTCCTTGCATTCACAGGACACTATAAACTACCACCACCACCAACCAAAAAAAATCAATGAATACCAGCTATATGTTATAGAATAAATAATGTGGTATGTATTTGTAGAAAAAGGTGATTTTTTAAATGTCTCATAGAAAAGGGACTGATCATATTAAGTATTTGGAGAAAGAGAATACAAACAGCATATTAGAGCAAATTAGAGTGTAAATGATGGACTTCTAATATTTGGGGGTTTAATAAATTTTAAACTAGCTCATAGGTTATAATCAAGGGTCTGACTTTAAAACCTTTCAAGCCAAATTCATCCCTCATTAAAGGAAAAAGTTTGAAACGTTTGCTATCAAATATTGACTTAATTGCTGTCAATATCAGAAATATTGATATTTAAATTCTCATAAACATGGGCTGAAAGCATTATCAAAATCATGTCTGAACAAGTTGTAATCATAATGTAGACTAGTTTGTAAGGCTGAAAAAATAAAGTAGGGATATTCTCTTCACAATTAATACCAGAAGTTCTTGTTACTAATAATCTTTCTAATACTTATAAAGAACAATGACAATCAAACTTGATAGGCAGTAGAGTTCCTGCAATAGAGTTTGGCCTAAGTTAGGCACTCAATAATTATGTGTTGATAAATAAATGTTCAAGTAAATGAACTTAATAAAAGAACACTAAGCAAAGATTCATAAGTCTCAGTTCTACTGAAAATCCACATCATCTCTTGGAGATTTTATTTCTTCATGTGTAAAATAAGAATTATTATACTTGTGTATCTCTCAAGGCTACTATAAAAATCAGAAAAAAAATTAGATGAGAAAGCAAGTTAGAACTAAGAGGAGATATAAATGAATCCTTTTGAGGATAATAGAAAAAAGCCATATTTCTTATTTCTGACCACTCACAAAGAGTCCAGAGTAACTTTACTTAGTTGAAACATCAAGAAGTCCAGATGAAACTGGTGCTTATAGAATTGAATGAATACACCTCTGGAAAGTAAGCTTCACACTGATCTTTACTATAAACTGGACAAGGAGGTGACAACAGCTCCTTTATTTCTTAGATTTATTGCACTAACATAAACAGGATTTTCTCCTACATCTGGGAAAGAAGAGATTCTGCAAGAAATACATTTTGACCAAATGGTGGAATGATCCTTGGTGTTTTTATCCAAACAAACAAAAAACCCAAAGCAATTGTGAAAGGAAACCAAAGAAAATAGCTCCTCTATTATCTTTATTTTAGGTCAAGCTATTTAGAAGCAAGTTCCTGCATTTTGGCTCAGGCCTAATGCTTTCACTCACTGAGCTTACCAGAATGGGAAATGCCAGGGTTTGCATTCTAAATATCCACATTTGCTTTTCCTTTATACGACAAATGAATGACCCTGACCTAGACCATAATTGCATAGTAAAAGGGATGGACTTGAGCTTGGTTAAAAAAATGGGTTGATATCAGTATAGAGACTAATACAAGTACATTTATTTTAACTTTTCCAAATGTTGGAGATTCTTAAGGGAAAACTTTCAATACCTGTTATTTTATATTAATATATTTTTTTCTGGAACAAATAGAATGGGAGTATTAATAAGCTGTCTACAGAGAAGGATCCCCAAGTACAAGGAACTCGGATTTTTTCTGTAGAGTTACATGTATCCTTTCATTTGGCAGAAGAAATTAAACCCAAGGCCTGGTTCACCAATTCCTATATTAACCAGGATTACTATAAAATTCTGTTTCCTTTGAGATGCCCACAAATTCAGCACTGATCACATTTGTAGTCATGCTATACCTCAGCTCTCCTCACTATACTATGTATAATCAGAACAGCACCTGACAGGCATATACACAATCATAGTAATTATTATTGAATGAGTAAATGAGCTTAAAAATTAATCTTAAATATTCTAAAATCTTTTTTTTTCCCCAATTTGCATTTAGACTGGGGTAAACCTAACTTTTCTTTGTTACTTTTGTGGATTCTCTTTCTCGTACTACTTATCTTTATGTATCTTGCATCTTGGATTTGGAGGTATATTTAACACAGGAGGTTCTTTGTCATTCTTGTTTCTGTCTTTGCATTTCTCTTCATTATGTCTATCAGTAGTTTTAAAATTATTCTTCCAAAGCTCAAAAAGCTTTCATTGTATTTATAAATATATTTTAGATTACTTTCTTCTTTTCTAATTTACTACTGCTAACACATAAGAAACCAAATGATTTTCATATATGGGTATTGTATCTGATCACAGCATTGAAATTTATTTAAGTTTTAAAAGTTTCGTGACTAAAATCTTAGGTTTATTCACGTAAACTATCATATTTCAATAGTTTATTCTTTCTTTTCTAATTTTTATTCTTCTTCCCATTTTTATAATTATTATATTGCTGAATCTCTCCAGTACAGTATAATGTTGAACAGTCAAAATGATTTGTCTTCCTAACTTTAATGGGAATGTTGTAATATCATATGTACTGTTTGTTGTTCCATTATTGATAAAGACCCTTAATCAGGTTTAGGATTTACTTTATGTTCTTAGGTTTCTGGCTTATTTTTTTAATGACTGATTTCTGAATTTCATTAAATGTGTCTATATCAGTCCGGATAAAATTCTTTTTTAACTTAATCAGTGTTCCAATACATTGCATTGGTAGTTTTTTTTTTTTAATTTTTGTAACCCTATTTCCTCATGAAGTATTATTACTGTTATTATTGTCATTTAATACATAACTGAAATAATTCAAAAATTATTTCTTTAGGATTTTACATCTATATTCATAACTGAGTGGGTCTACAATTTTAATTTCCTGGATTCTCTTTTACAAGTTTTGGTATCAAATTTAAAATAGTGTTAGTGAAAAAATTAGAAAGCTTTCCCTTTTCTCCTCTACTCTCTGAAACTTGCCCTGGCTAGAGTGCAGTGGCACTATCAAGGCTCACTATACCCTGGACCTCCCAGGCTCAAGTGATCCTCCCACCTCAGTCTCCCAGGTCGCTGAGACCACAGGCGTGCACCACCATGCCTGGCTAATTTTTCTATTTTTTTTGTAGAGACAAGGTTTTACCATGTTGCCCAGGCTGGGAGTCTCTCTATTCTTTACATGTCCTTGAGTTATTGATGTATAGTTAATTTGTTACCAAGTTTTCTTTTTATATACTTTTTTCATTTCTGATATTTTGATCACACAAAGTTGAGATGAGAAATTTGTTTTATCACAGCTTTGGACATATTTATCTCCCTTCATCATTCCCTAATCAATTAGTATGGATGTCTCTTTCTCTGTAAAATAGCTACTTGCAGATTATCAATAAAGTTTTCCAATAGTCTCAGGAATACTGCATGCCTATAAATTCCGTGTTTAATGAATACCACTTTTAATCCTGCCATAAGAATTCTTGTAGGTAGTCTTACTATGTTACCTCAAACTCCTGGGCCTAAGTGGTCTGCCTCTACTGGCCTCAGCCTCCTACAGTGCTGGGATTACAGGTGTGAACCACTGAGCCCAGCATATACTTTGTTAAATCTTTTGTTAAATATCGTGAACCCCAAGTTTCTCTTCAAAGAATCAGTATATCAGTATGTTCAGCTCTCTTATTCTTCAATTATCCATTTTAATGTTTAACTTCCTGGTTCTCTTCAGCTCCTCACTTCTAGTTTCAGTAAACAATTTTCCTGTCAGTCCTAATCAGTAGTTCACATCTGTTCCCCTAGTCACCTGCTCCTTCCTGACTCATCCCAGTCACCTGCTTTGACCTGAGTCACCCTTGGTTACCTGCTGTGACCTAAGTCACCTTTAGTTACCTGTTCCTAACTGTCCTTCCCACCGAACTACTCACCCCACCACTCTAGCTCAGACCCCTGCCCTCTTTAAAATAGCCAATCAGAATTAACTTAGACTGTGCAGTCCAACCCCAGCCAATAGGGGAATGACACAGCAGTAGGGGCTACCTGCGTCAGGAATAAGAACTCCTGTCCCTCCCCTGTCCAGGTGTGCTCTTGCCATTGTTTCATCTGCGAGGGGCACCCTTTCTGCAGAAAGTAAAAATTGCCTTGCTGAGAAAATTAAATTTATGTTTGAGTGTTATTTCTTTAAGGCACTGAGGAACAAGCATTTTGCATTTCTAACATTTTGAAACCACCTGCCAGCATCACACTGTAACAATGTCACACCATAACAACACAGCACTAAATATTAAAATGTCTCAACATTAAAGACAAAGCAAGATAACCATTATTACTATTATGGTAACCATGATATTCCTTCATAACTTCAATCAGAAAAATCAAAATATCTGAAATATATTAGAAGAAAACTGAGTACCTCTTCTGTGAGATATAAAAGACATACATAAACGAAAAAATTTTTTCCATCTGTTGAAAGAAAAGCTTAATGTAGTTTAATATATTTGCATAATAATATAGTAATATATAAACTAATGCATAATATATTATATACTTTATGTTTAATATATTTATATGTAACATTAATTTATATATTAATATATGCATTTCACCATCAAATTGATCTAAATATAAAAATAATTCGAATAAAAATACTAATTTTTTTTTTTTGAGACGGAGTCTTGTGCTGTCACCCAGGCTGGAGTGCAATGGCACGATCTCAGCTCACTGCAACCTCCGCCTCTGGGATTCAAGTGATTCTCCTGATTCAACCTCTTGAGTAGCTGGGATTACAGGTGCATGCCACCATGCCCAGCTAATTTTTGTATTTTTAGTAGAAACATGGTTTCACCATGTTAGACAGGCTGGTCTCGAACTCTTGACCTCGTGATCTGCCTGCCTTGGCTTCCCAAGTTACTGGGATTACAGGTGTGAGCCATCACGCGAGGCCAAAAATGCTAATTTTTTGTACAAACACGATCAAATATTTCTAAATGGACCTTCCTCTATTTGTTATTAGAAATCATTTATTTATTCATTTACTCATTTACTCATTAAATATTGAAGCTCTACTGTATGTCAAGCACTGTGCTAGGCAGAGGAATCACCAATGAAGACTATGCTGTGTAGGTTTATTTATTTATTTATTATTTTTCTTTTGAGATGGGTCTCACTCTGTCACTCAGGCTGTAGTGCAGTGGAGTGCAGACTGGAGCTTGGCTCACTCAAACAATCCTCCCACCTCAGCCTCCCGAGTAACTTGGGCTACTGTGCGCCACCATGCCCAGCTAATTTTTTTTTTTTTTGTATTTTGGTAGAGAGGTTTCACCAATGTTGCCCAGGCTGCTGTTGAACTCCTGGACTGAAGCAATTCACTAACTTTGGCCTCCCAAAGTGCTGGGATTACAGGCGTGAGCCACCATGCCCAGCTCAATATGTATATTTAGATCTCATTTTTATGAAACATATATTCATACACAAATAGGAGATACACCAAATTGTTAGAAGTAGTTACCTCAGGGTCCTAGGAATTTTGGTAACACTTTTCTCAGTTTTGCTTATCTTTATTTTTGTTATCCGGAGAAAAATTACCTGTGTAATTTTTGTTAAAGAAAATGGTCACTTTTTTGTATATGAATGAGATACATTATTTTAGAAATGCTAGAGATAAGACATAAAAAATCAATTTGCATCTACATATATATTGCATTGTCCATGAGGTTTAAGGCAAAATATTCCTATCTTAATTTCTGCTACAAATATATTCTTGAAGAAGAGAACAGAAATGCTCATGCTTAATCAGCATAATACGAAATGTAGCTCCACCATCTGTTCATTTGCACTATATTATTTTAATAATTTCTTCTAACTTGTCAATCAATATATTAAGAAACTGAATGTGTACGTGTGTGCGTGTATGTGTGTGTGTATAAAATGGACCAAATATAGGTTTTACTTCTTAGACTTGTAATACATATATACTAAATTGTGAAAAACCCTACTAGTTGTTTTAATATGTAATTAATAGCTCTCTGCCACAATAATGTATTTTTCTATCTTAGCTTTACTTTCTGATGCTTAATTCCATAAAGGTTTTAATTCTATCACCAATAAATTTAATTTAGGCCAAGTATTTGTATTGTTCTATTTGGCAGATAAGAAAATAAAAGCTGAAAATTTTATTCAACTTTCCCAAGACTACAAAACCTGTAAGTGTTAGAGATGAGATTTGGACTAAAGCATTCTGATTTCAGAATTAATTTTCTTAACCACCTCCTACTTTTATGTTCCTGCATCATAATAGATATGCAATATGTTAACTGCTAACTGGTTATGCTTGTCACGTTACACAAAGGGGAAAGCTATTTCCCACATGGTCTACAGTCATATTCAGGATGACCCAGAGACCAAAAATAAATATTTTAAGTAATTCAAGTTAGAAAAAAAGGGAAGGAAGAAAGACATAAAGTGAGAAGGTCAATCAGATTAATACTGGAAAGGTTTTTGGTTAAAGGGGAAAGAATGTCATTTGGAGAAAAAATGAGTCATGATGTGGATGGGAAATTGACTTGGAAAGAAATCACAGTTCTGAAATGATAATTCTTTGAGATTACTGTGAAGTTTTCTCTACTTAAATTCTATATTTTCTGTGTAAAATGCTTGTATTTATAAGTCAAAACTTATTTTGTGAGTTAAAACCACTCTATTGAAAAAAAAATTATTGGCTTTCCAATAGTAAAAGAGAACTTAATAGTGAACTCTAAGCTCTTCAACTATAATTTCTATTTCTCTTTCCTATTTTGATTCGATTGTAATGCTACTCTTCTTATTAAGCTTTTGTTGTTCTTGTTATTTTGCTTAATTTAATGAAGTCCTTATTATAGGTGTATATTTTGTGCAAATTTTTAAAAATTAATTTTTAAATCACATAGCAGGTCAAGTATTAGAAGCAATTTCCATTTGATTTTAGTTGAATATAATCTAGGATATTTTTGCTAGTTGGTTTATTATTTAGATAGTTTTGATGAATAAAATACAAACTACTTTATTCTGAAATAAAATCAATGATGAAAATGTTTTAGTGGCTCATTAAATAATTATGACTTAAAAAAAGAAATAATGTATCAAACAGCATTTGGAGGCAATAGAAATTAAAATAAATTTACAAAGAGAAAATGATTCAACGTTTGCTATTTGTATTTCCCTTCATCTAATTTGCATAATATTCCATTCTCTGTAGTCATTCAGTAGTCAAGACTCACTGTTAGGTAATAATTGAAGAAGCAACCATGATTTAGTGTTTATGCAGATCTCATTAGCATTAAATCTTGAGCAAACAGACTTGATGAGCAATGGAAAAGTTCCCAACTAAGATTTTCGTAATGCATTTTGTTTTCAAATTCCTGTCCTGCTTTCAAACAGGTTACATAGAGGCACATGATTTTTCTGCGTAGTGTTTTTTACTTATTAACTTTTGAAATACGTAAAAGTTCCAGTTTTAGTTGATTATCAAGGCTTTCTTCTTTTTCAGAAGTCAGATTTGTTCTTTCTTTGTGTGTGTGTGTGTGTATGGGAGTCTGCCTTAATAATCTACAAGAATTTTTAATTATGGAAGATTGAATTTTAGTTATTGGTAGGAAGGTAGAAGTATAAAATATAGAACTCCATGTCCTTAATTTTAATTTATTAATAATTTGGGTTATTTTACATATAACATGGATAAATGCTTTTCTCCTCAGAAATCAAGATTTTTATTTAATCGATATTTATTTAGTTTTATCATCCATGTGTACAAATCCCACAGATATCAGCTATTAATTCTAACATTTGGAAGGGCTTTTGTCTTTTGGGGGATTTGTTTGGAAGCAGACAAGCAATGATAAAGATGGAAACCCTAGTCACAAAAAACTTGAAAACATACATTTTTTTTTTCTTACCATCCATCTGGCTCAGAACTTGAGTTTTTAAAAGCTGTTTTCCTGCCCACGAGTTGATGTCAGAGTTTGATAATAATACTCTAGTTTCCTTATGAAGGCTTAATTTCTTTTCCTGTGAACCCTTTTAGAAGAAACTGTGTTCTTTTGGGTCACATTTGTGAAAGAGGGAAACATGCATACGGTCACCAAGTCCTCAAAATATCTTTCCATTGGATAGGAAGGCAGAAGATAGTTTCTTACTTCCTTGAAGGATGACACAGAAATGTTTGGTTTTCAGTGAGAGGTAAAAGAGGTAAACTGTGTCTAGCTCTTATCAGTGAAGGTCATTGAATAAGAAATATTGTATACCTGTGCTAGTCACTAACAGACATAAGGTTTCTATGAGGAAGCCAGCCACTTGCCCTACAGAATACCTAGTAATTGTATTTCACCATGTGTTTCCAGATGCCAAGCAACCGTTGCTTATTTTATTATAGATTTACTCCCTGCCAGTTTATTGTGTTTCAAACAATAGATGATGCAGACCATGGGAACTTCAGTTAAAATGTATTCCCTAAACATGTCCGGATGTCACACATAGATTTTTAGTGGGAAAACAAGGTAGATAAAGCAGTATCATTGACCATGGCAAATAATATTTAAAGGTACTGAATTAGTATGAGGAAGTTTCTGCTAAATTAAGATGTTTGGTTAGGGTAGGAAATGCCATCTATTTGAACATGGAAAGAAAAAATAATTTCTTCCGTCTAGAGATTTAATAGACAAAATGCTCAGGTTTGCCAGGTGTTTGTCAGAGTTAAATTGTTTTTTCATTAAGTTTTCATCCTTCTATTCTAATCATGTTCATTAATTTTGTTTCATTCTAAGGAGTAAGACTTCTTTTTAATGTCCACATCCTTTTTGTATTACAAGAGGTGGTAGTTAAATGTATTTTTCCACCAGACTATTTCTCAAAGGAGCACCAAAGTAAATTTTATTCCAGTCTTATCAAATCATAAAAAAAAATGAAGATCTTTTTAAAGGAGGGCTATCATTTTATAATTTATTAAGAGTAGAAGCATATCATATAGTTCTTTAATTTTTTTACTGTGACAGAAAAAACACTGGTCAGGTGTATGTGGCTAATGTTAATACAAGAAATTAAAATTCTTACTTACATCTGAGAAAAAGTAAATGATTGTATGTCAGATTAAATTAAGGTTTCTGCATTAAAGGTGATTAAAATAAATATTTCAGAATTTATCTATATAAGTAAAACTTCCAGGAGATAACATTTAGCTTTAAGAGTAGCTAGTGCTATTTAAAATGACCTCTGCTTAGTTTTTACATTCTTGTTGCCTGAAATTTTTATGTAATATAAAACCATACTCACCTTTCATTAGTTACTTTATATCAGTATACTCTGCTTACTCAAAATAAATGCAGGCCAACTGAGCTAATTCACAGGGTTCATTTCACTGAATGTCAGGAAAACAGCTACCTAATCTGCTGGGATTTGGTTCATATCCAAAGGAAGGCAACAACTTCTCTAGTCTGACTGAATCTGCTACACCACAACCAATTTCTTTAGCACTGAGAAACACTGCATGTCTCTACAGCTTGCCAAGGCCTAGATATTGTAGGTCGTACTTGAGCCAAATAACATTTCTTATGTGACCCAATGTATTCATTTAAGTATGTCTAACTAGAGTGCATTTCAATTACATAGTCAATTTAAACATGTGGCCTATCTTTAAAAGATGCTGTAACTTTAATTGAAAAAGGCTTTTAGTGGCTATTTGGTTCAAAATTTTCTTATAATTTTTTAAAAAGAAAAAGGCTTAAAAGACTAAAATCTACATTTTAAATGTTAGACTATTAGGATATGGGGAGGCATGGATGAGTGGATGGATAAATAAATGGATGGAGTCAATTGTGTATTTATAAAACAAATCTTACCTTTTGCAGTGATTCATTTGTTTTTCTCAATAGTTTGATGAATTTAAACTTCTTAATTATATGGGAATAGGCAAAGCAGAAGATTTTAAGCTGAAGAATTAAAATTCACTGTTCTATTAAAGAACTTCAAAAAAAGATAAAACATCTCTGATAATTATAATATAATCAACACAACTGTGGCTTACTTGTCTAAAAAGTAAAGTTTTATTTGAATTTTCAGGAACCTAGATATAAATAAGCCCGTGAGAAATACAAGATGCCTATCTGAGGAGGAAGCACCTGCTTTTATTTAATATCCAACTTGTATTTATAAAGTGAAAAAGAGGAGGTGATATGAACTATTGGAAAGTTCTTATGATGGGCTAGGGTGTTTATTAATACAATTTTATTTGAAGTACCCTAAAAATGTATGAGATAGAGTTATCACCTCTACTTTACGGTTTTGGAAATCTTAAATAGCTATGACTATAGCTATTACGAAGCTATTACAAATAAATATCTATTACAAAGAAATAAGGAGCTTTCTCATGCCATGCAGAATTCTTTTTGTTACTGTTATTGTCAAGTTAATATAAGCTTTCTCAATATGATTGGTTGAATCAATGGCTTCTGAAAATTTAGACTTTATAGATCTGTGGAAATAATTCAAGCAAGTAATCAAAAAATATTTTGGAAACTGACTTAATGTTGCCAATTTTTATTGGCAAAGTTAAGCCATTTAAAAAATTGTATCTATTATCACAATTCTCTTTTAAAATGTAAAAAATATAAAAGACTAAAACCTCAGAATGATAGACAGACTGTAAACTAATAAATGTAGCTTTAAGAAAATCAACTGGATTGTCCGATGCAGTCTGATTTCAAACTCGACCGGTAAAAACCTGTCCTGATCCTCAAATTGGCATCAGGAAAAACACTGATTTAGATTATCTCTTAAGAAAAAAAATTGTAACGTCTGACATTCTAATCACTTCATTTTATAAGGAGAAAAAGACCAAGTTATTCTACATCTCCAAAACTGACTTTAATAATCTTGACCTTGAGCTGCTTAAAAGTAGTTTTTCAACATTCAAGAAGAAAATAAAAGCTCTTCCTGGACTGAGTATGGGCTAGAGAGAGAGTCAAAAAAATGTAGTGTGCATGTCAACCAGTGTTGCAAAGAGCAAAGGCCTGGAAGAAGCACAGGCTCTACACAGTTGACGCTGAGTGAGGAGATCATGGCAGAGACACAGACACTGGTGCCCAACAGCCAAGTTGAGGTGCAACAGCCACTCTTTGGACAGAGGTTAACCTAGACCAATAGATGGCACAAAGACCAGAGTCCGCTCTCAATGCCAGCATTATATATACATGACCATAGATATTAGATAACCCCAGGAGAAGACCAGGAACACATAAGGAGAACCCCCAGAGGATAACATTTTGCCCTAGAAGTATCTTAAGATACTTAGAGTAACCTTAGAGGTAAACTGTTCAATTACAGAAATATAAAGTTATAGTTTAGTGTATCTAAGGTGGGGTTAACATTTTTAAACCACCCACAAATATTTGAGTTAAATCTATTATTAGAAAGAACAATTGGAACTTGATATCTTGCTTTTCCTATTCTGAAGAAATATTTATGGTGAGATCAGTAAATAGCATAACTGTTTGGCTGAAAGTTAAAAGAGACTCAAAAATAATTAGCTAATTATTCAGGTCACTTATTTTAGTCCCTTAGAAACATTAAGCAATAGTACCACCTAATTTTTAGTATATTTTCTCTGTCTTAAGAACATTTAGGAAGAACACAGTAGTTTCAATGTTTTATAGGTTCTATTCAGAGAGGCATTAAAACCCTTAACCTATTTCTCACCAGAAGGAGAAAGGAAAGAAGAAAATTAGGTGCTGTTTGTTCATCCTTTGTAGTTCAGAATAAAGTATTAGTTATTTTTTAAATTCTACTTATGGTTTCTCTTGCTTGATTTTTCTTTTTTTTTTTTTTTTTTTTTTTTTTTTTTTTTTTTTT